>NW_027249081.1:1800000-2054236 GCF_030848795.1 Temnothorax nylanderi
TTTTCCTCCCCACACATCTTTAGCTAGAACCAGTTTTAGTTACTCGCGCACATCGATTACTCGTAATGTAAATTATTTGTTTCGATCTTAATTACTTATTGTTGGTCTTAGACAACGAGAAATATAAAATCATGACTATATGACGGACATAAAAGTAAGATTCGCATTTTTTACTTTCTATTGTAAGATTCCTGGCGAAGTTAAAGAAGCTCTTCACATGTAAGTTCGGACAAACCGATTAAATCTTATTTTAAAAACAAATAAAAAGTGCTGCATACTTTTGATGCGCACTTTCATCTAAATATAATGCATGGAAAAAAAACTGCACTCTTAACTCAATATCGAAACACACACTGAGGAACACGAGATTTTTTAACGTTAAAAACTTTGGTAAAAATGAACATATTTATCGCAAGCGTGTCGCAAAAAGGCTTACGAAAATCACGATGAGGACGGGAGAAGATTAGGGAGCCGTATTATAAGAGCGTGCAATTTGTATTCCACTGATTCTGTCGCTGCCCAGAAAATTTCGTACAACATACGGAGTCCCGGTGAACGAACGAACGAACGTGGCGTTTCTACGCGAAGCTAGCACATCAACATGCAAATTGCGAAAGGATCTCACAGAGTCAGCATGCCTTTCCGAAAGTAGCGGACCAAATGTGCGGAGTGGAGCGTATATACGAGAGAGGAAGCGACAGAAAGGAAAGTCTTCAGGGAAGAGCGAGGCGGGTGTGTGTTAATGCAAATTGTACTTTCGCAAGCGTTTTCCAAGCATCGAGCGCTCACCTGGTCACTATCGTGTCCCTGCCAGCTGTCATGACTCTGTAACAGAAATAAAAAACGTCCAGTCAGAGAAACGCCATTAACGATGGACTCGCAAGACAATAACGCTCAACGCTTATACTATTATTATAATACTATTATACAATATACACATATAATACATAATAATATTATTGTCATCGCACAACGGTTATTTTAATGTTCTTTTTAAGCGAGTATTACGCGTTTTACACGTTTATCTTAATAGAATGCTCCCGTTCGAGTTTGTTACCGTGTCGTCAACATGTATTTTGCTTTTTCACGAATGCATAGGAAATGCACAGTGGTTCACTACTGTAACGTTACCTGTAACGTTACACTGCAACTTTTGCAAATAATAGTCGCTCATATTATCGCCATTATGAAGACACATCCGGCCGTAATACCATTTCGAATCTGTTGTGGTAGCATGTGTTTAACGCGGCGTTATTGTACCATTGTCTTAGGGATGAATAAACAGGTCGACAACTGGATCGTACCTTTACCTAGTGCGCATATACTGGACTATAACTCGAAAGATTAAATAACATACGGATTTTGTTTATATCTGCAAAACGCTTCTCTTGTTTATTGAACTTTTTTAAAAATAAATATTTATTTATTTATTCAGAATTATATAATGCAGTTTTCTTTTCTTGCGACGCGGGGACGTACTAATAATTTAAAAGCCTTAAAAGTTTGTAGGAAAAATTTACATTATCGATGTAACGTCGGGCGAAATTCACCGATTTCCGGAAGTCCTATGCGAAATGAACGCGGCGGAAGTCGCGCGAAAATAATATCCCGCGACAGGGTACAAATTCCTTGTTTATTGAATATTAAAAGTAAGAAATGTTGGCATGAGCCAAACACGGTGACGTAGTCCAATTTTCCACTCCACTGGTCCACGACGAATCTCAGCAACATCAAGATTTATTTCTCGAAACTCGATGGTTCGCTCGCTCGCTCGCCAGCGCGATCACACCGATGGAAAATCGAGAGGAAAAACGGCACGCAAACGATTGCTTTCTCCAACGAGGTACGCGGCGTTTTTCCGTCAAACATGCGACATGGCGGCAATGCGTTTCGCGATGTACACACGAGAACGTCAATTAAATATAAGAATCTGTTTTCGCGAGAGAAGAAAACCCTGGCAAGAGCCGGGGAGGTCGTAGCGGTTTTCGCATCGTATCCTCGATCATGAGATAACAGGAGGAAGGAAATTTCGTCTAGAATATTCTCTCTTTTTGCCCCTCGCAAGCAGAACACCGTCATTTCCACCGTGCACCACAACGCGGGCGTTTTATTAAATCGATATGAACAATATTTCCGGCATTTTCCGCGCATAGGAGCTCGTATACGTCGTTTTTATTGCGGCGAACATTCGATCGCGCCGTAAAACTCTCCTCCATTGCTGACGCGGCACATTTTCGCAGCCGTTAAATAATAACACGAATATTTATTGAGGATGCTGATTGAAACGGAGCTATTTTCCAACACGGCTGGTCCGGGTCCTGATTTGAGTAGGGTTCAAGCGTTAACTTTTCGATTTAGCCGGCAGCAACGCGATGGTTACATTGTGATGCGAATGTGAATCTGGTAATTATTATGTTTAACGTTACACAGTGCCAATGGAATTTTAAAATATCTGTGAAAGCCGGGCAAAAAATATAATATCAAAAACAATCCATTCATATACGTTTCCCTTAATGCATTTACGCACGTAGATGCATATTTACGGCTAGTTACAGTTGTACATTTCGCGAAATATAATATGCGGCACGCATCGTACAAGCGTATCGTATGCAGCAACGAGTTTAATTCGGGCCATTTCCATTTTTCATAAATAATATATATATATATATATATAATCGTAGAAATACAAGAGATATAACGCAGCATCCCCTGTGGACGTGGCGTGACGCGGAAAGAAATTGGTATTTCGCAACTATTGTTTCTGCTGCAAGAGAGTCTCGTGAAAGACGAACAAACCAACAAACGGAGAGACTGAAATCGCGACGCGACGTATTTGAAGGATTTACAAATCGACTTTCCGCGTTTGTTTTCAACAGGCAATTCGCGGAACGTTTCGCGGCGCGGTGCAGCGCGGTGCAGCGCGGTGCCTCCGGTGATTCCGGCGGTTCATTAAATAAGCGTAAATAATACGAGGGAGCGTATAGACGGCTATTTTATCGGATGTGGAGGTCAAGCCGGTGCCGGTCGGAAGTATAGGCGGCGGTCGGGGGGTTAATTGTCGTGCCGCCTTGTTAGATTTATGACAGCAATATAGGCGTCACGGAGGCAACGTTGAAAACGTGCCCCGTGTACTTCGACTAACGTTTTGTTACGACGCACGTTCGATATACACGCCGCGAGAATTTATGGAAATCGCGCGTCCTGTAAACAACCACTTTTTAAATATCGAGTTTCTTCCTACGAAAACGGAAACCGGGCTCATCGACATGGAGAGATTAATCATCTTATTGTGTTAGTTCGGAGTTTTATCTTCGCGTGATAGGCGGATACTCTCGCGATAAGAGAAATAGAGAAAGAAAGATCGATGCGCGTGTTGGGAAACAAAATCACGTTGGATCGATAAGAGAATATTGCTTCGCGGGGAATTTTTCGGTAACTGCTTTCTCTTTTGCTATATAAAGACGATTTGTTGAAAATATTCGGCATTATTGATGAAATATATTTCACAGCAAGAACAGAGGCTTCTCGGCAACACGAGTGATGGGTAGACTGTGACGAGGCACGGTGGTAACGGTGGTATGTTCGCTATGTATTAATTCGCGAAAAATCGTGCAAGCAGTATTACGAATAAAAGAGACGCGACCACGCGACATTCGCGACGTAATATTTCTTCCCTATGCCGGAGATCGAACTCCGATCGAACTCCGAAATTACGAAACAGCGCCGGAGCTAAACCTCGAATCAAGTCGCGCTTAAGAAAGTGACGGAATCCGCCACGGGACAGCGAAATAATGAAGGAATAACCGAGGGAATAACATTTACTCACCCCACGGTCGCCTCGCCGTCGCCCGATGCCTCCCAGGCCCCCTCCACCCCTTCACAGGCCTCTGCCGTTGTCGCATCTCCGTCCCCTCACTCACGAAAATATCGTTCACGCACGAAAATATCGTCGCTAATGATCGCGCGTCACTTTGTACGGTACTCCCGGTATTAATCTCGCGACGCGGCGCGTACTTAGTTATACAGCGATAGAAGAATTACGGCGGAGAAGCTACGAACGAAACTATACGATCCGCTCGACGCCCGTCGACCCGTAATGTCCCGCAGGTAGACGCTAACATGGCGGAGAGAATTTCGTGAAACGCGCGGCCAACTTCACTCGCCCGGAGCAACCGTCGCGTCGCGAAGACGCTACACTTGCCTCTCCCACACCTGACAAGACTTTTCGCACTTTGAATGTAATGCCGAGAATGCCGAGAATGCCGAGATTACTTTTACGTACTGCGATATAAGCGATATAATTCGTGTATCACTCCGCGTTACAATCTGAAAGCGGTAATAGTGGCGCGGGGGCGCGGGACGCGGGCATCGCGCCACGACTAACGGCTTCTCGGTAACTTGAATGGTGGAGATGGAGTGGGGGTAGGCTGTTTATACGCATCACCGAGCGCGCGCCCGGCGCGCCGTGCCTAGTCACTTTCTCCCCGTTCCATCTCCACCACTCATGTTACCGCGGCGCCTGCGACCCCGTTCTCACGTCGTTGCTCTCGGATCGCACATCGGGGAGTAATACACGAATCGCCGCGCGGGTCCCTGTTCAGATTACGAAAAACTGTGACATATCGAATGTTCGTCGTTTAATACATATGTGCTTCGCGGAATTTATATGGATTTCGAGGCATATCGCATTCGATTACATTCTTTCGGACGATTGGTCCTCGCTTTTCTCAATTAACCGTCGACTTAACTCGCGTCGCGTCGCGTCAGTCGCGTGCCGCGCGGCTTCAGAATGAAATCGTTTTCGGAACACGGATAAACGGAATCGAGCGGGAACCCTAAATTGAGTGACGCCGCGACGTGTTTAATTAGCGAACATAGATCGCAGTCTCTATTAACGTTGTTTAACTTCGTTTAATTGTGTTTCGATATCTGGCGATCGTGGGTGATAGATACAGTGTTCATAAATCGATTTAATTGTCCTGTTAAACAAAAGTGTCTAAAGCGTCGTCTACAATGGCAGCAGGAGTATACAGTAAGACGTAAGCAGTAACTTATTGACTAATGGGATTATTACAATTCAAGAATAATTGACTGTGGTTGGTCAATAGCTTACTGCTTACGTCTTACTGCATACTCCTGCTGCCATTGTAGACGACGCTTAAGTATAACAAGCAGCAAGCGTAGCGTCCTCGCGACAGTTGCTCCGGGCGAGTGAAGTTGGCCGCGCGATTTACGAAATTCTCTCCGCCATGTTACGTCTATCTGCGGGCTGCGGGACACGTCTCACACGTCACGGTCACGGGCCAACGGACGTCAAGCGGATCGTATAGTTTCGTTAGTAGCTTCTCCGCCGTAATTCTTTCGTCGCCGTGTAACAAAGTATACGCGGCGCGTCGCGAGATTAATACCGGGAGTACCGTGCAAAGTGTCGAATGTGTCGCGCGATCAATGCGATCATAAGCGACGATATCGCGTCGATTTTCGTGCGTGAACGTTGTTCCGCGTCGTGAGTGAGTGCTCCGACACGGAGATGCGACAACGAAGGGGGACCGAGGAGTGGAGGAGGGGGCCTGGGAGGCATCGGGCGACAGCGGGGCAACCGTGGGGTGAGTGATTGTTTATTATTTTGCTGTTCTGTGGCGGATTCCGGCACTTTCGAAGTTTAACTCCGGCGCAATTTCGGTCGGAGTTTGATCTCCGGCATATATGCGATACGCGAGATATTACGTAGCGAACGTCGCGTCTCTCTTAGGGCCGTTCTACAATACGTCGCAAACGCTCCGTCCTTCGTCGCGAGTCGCGAATGATATGGCAACTGCTAATTGAAAAGTGTTATTTCCGTTTGCGCTCCGTTTGTCAGTTGTGGTTGTCAAGAAGAGAGTTGGCGAACTTTTAACTTTCTGGCGACAGTAACTAGCAATCGGCAATCGAAAATAGAGCACTTTTTAACTAGTAATTGCCATCCTTCGCGACTGGCTACGGCGACGACGGGCGACGACGGTGCGTTTGCGACGTATTGTAGAATGGCTCTTATTCGCACGATCGTAATATTACTTGCACGATTTTTCGCGGATTAATGCGAACGAGTTAATGCGGAAATATGTAGCCGCTTGCGGCGGCTACGATTGTTTTTTGCATTAGCATTTTAAAATCAGATACCTGTTAAAAATTTACGTTTTAAAAATGTAACGGGCGCGATAATTATTTACTAATTACTTATATATACTTCAAGTATCCGTTATCTCTCTTGGACGCTGCTTTAATATAAAAATATTTATATGTTACAGGTTACAGATCAACGCAGGGTTGCAGCTTACCACTCCGCTGTTGCGCATCGGCTGGTGAGTTATTTTTTCATTTCCCACCATTCATGTTGCCGAGAAGCCGTGTCCCCATTCTTGGCACTGCTTCACAGAGATGTTCCATCTTTCTCATGTCATGTGAAAAAGGATCTTTGAGCTTGTGGTTGTGGTCTCTTTACGTTTGTTTATATTGATAAATAAAGATGGACTGAACGAACGTTTTCTATTCCATTTAAAGTTTACATTCTTTTCACAACATGACAAGAGAAGAATATATATCGCGATGATATCGTCAGATCCCCTTTAAATACATCCTGTTACGCAGGTTGGCGAATCATCTCAATTTGTTTTCGGCGAAAGCTTAAACTAGTTCGCGTTAATATACGACCACGTTAAAAAATAAGGATAAAAAATATTTAAAAGGTGGGAGATTTTTATTTTCGATTTACCGAAAGCCAAGATACTTTTATTCTAGACAAAGTAAAATGCGTACGAAAATAAAATGCGCATTCCAATAACACGGACGGTCCTTTTAATGTTGTCCGTTGCATAAAATTGCTTTCCCAATTAATATCGGAACCCTGAGTCGAGCCTGAGCATGCAAATGCAATCAGGCTGGTTTTCCGGTTGCGCTTCGTATCGATTCTTTACAGCGGATAGATCGGCAGATAGATTCACTCGCTGAATCGCATTTAATCGCGAGCTCCGGGCAAATCGGTGCATTCGTAACTTTCGACAATCGAGCGAGTGGAACATGTAGACTAACAATGGTGAAAAAGTTTTCTCGTTTCCGATCGACTTTCAGCTCCCGCAGCTTCCGCTCTGCTTAAATGCAACCCTTATTTGCATTACGTTTTATCTTTATTTAAGGTTCCGCAGTTTCGATTTCCCAAAGTAAAATATTCGACGCGCCCTTTTTTTACACGAAAGGTTAAACGAAATTAAAAGCCAAGTAAAATTGCTCAATCAAAATATATAAATATTAATTATAAAAATTGTCATTTAAAATGATATACTTAATTAGCTTTTAAAAGTCTGATAATCTTTAGAAACATTTTATCACACTGTATAATAAAATCTAAGAATATTATTTTTAAAAAATTCCTTTATTTTAAACACGATTATACTTGCATTTCATATCGCAAACAATGACGGTTTAACAACAATTAATGAAAAATAAAATATGAATAAAGCGTATTTAAGTTGCATAACAAACTTGATAACAAATTTAACAATTGGAGGAAATTAATGTTGCAGAAAGTCAATATTAGCTGGTTAATTATATATCAAGCTGAGTGGAAATGTAAGTATGCAAAAAACGATAAGAATGAACACTTACTAATTAGAGATTGACTGGAAAATGTCACAGGATATTAAAAATTTGAATTTTTTATCTGGGCGCACAACCGATTTCTTTTTGCTATTTTTCGCAAATTTCGATTTTTTTTGCATTTGATCTTTCGCGTTTCGGATTATTCAAAATTCACGTCAATCTTTTCAGTCTGCTCTAGAAAAAAGCACCATGCAGAACGTTAATTCCAATTTGATGAATCCTAGCTCGGGATACGCGCTAAACGGGAGGCGCGATAAAACTTTAATGAAGTCATGAGATTTAATTACGCAAAAAATAAGCGCGAAATTATTCATCGTTAATCGTAACGATTAACCGTTCGTAGCGAACGATAATTACTGCTCGTTTAACTCATGTATCGAACGGACGCGGCAATTATCCGGTCATTATGACGATTATTTGCGCGTAAATTTACAGAGCGACATAATTATATTGGACGGCGTACATTGAGAAGCGCCCCTTCGTCTATTTGCCGTGTGACGATAATCCACGGAAAAAGAAGAAATATTTCGCCGGTGATGATTCATTGAACGGTGAGACGGGAAAACGTCCCGCGAGCGGATAGTGTCGCACGACCAGACGCGCGGCGAACTCGTAAATCCAGCTTACGAATCGGACAGAATATGAGAAAAAGAGGATGAGAAAGAAAGAGCGAGAGACGCGGTTAAGGCTGTTGAGGGAAAAGAAGAGCTATGCGAGAGTGAGGGATCCTTCAGCGTTTAAGGGGATAATCTTGAGTGGGGTACTACTTTTCTCGTGAGATAAATTACGTGCCTAAAAGAGATATGACTTTTAAAGTATGCCTTCATTTGTTCGGGATGAATTCGTAAACTACGTTTCCGTTGTTTTACATTCGGCCCCATATAGTAATTTATTTTGAACAGACTCCGATGATATGTCGCTAACAGTGACACTGTATGCGTGTGGAAATAAAATTGTATAGATATTAGGTTTAAAATTTGATATAAACTATAATATTTGATATAAATTACAAATTATAGCTAATATAATATATAGAACTAACAAAAATCAGATCTGTATTTCTCTTGACGACCGGGAATTCGCATCGTAGATAAATTTTTAACATTGCAAAAAAGAACGTTTTACAGCGAACTTTTTAATTAGCGAAATATATTTTTGATAACCACCATTTTTCTGACAGGCCGCCAGCTTTTTGTTTTTGAAAAAAATTAGTAGTAAATCAAATTTTCGTTAATTGGAAGTGTCAAGTTACTTTCCAAATGACAATGCTTCTATTGTTCATCTGGTTTTATTATCATTTATCTTCAGTGCGTTATAGTGTAACTGTAATAAAAGACATCGGAATGTTTTCATAACGGCGCAAGAAAAATATGAAAGGTATCACCGAATATTTATAGGATTAACAATCCAATGATGACATTGTATTTCAACACGTTGCAGATGCAAAAGGATCGCGAGGAAATAAATCGCGCAACGGTAGAGCGTGAATGTAGCGTGATACATTTTATTGCCGGCACCGTACACTTTTCATCCCTGAAAAGTCACTATGATTTATTGTTAATAAAAGGAGAGCAACGCTTGCGGTGACCGGGGCTTAAATTACTTGAGGTACGAGGATACGCATTTTCTAAGGAAGCCCGAGTTACGAGCACGCGGTCTAAGTTCTAAGTCAGCGATTTAATGGCAGAGGGGGATTAGATCTATGACATATGAGCCAGGAGAACCAGATTAAACTTTCATCTCTCGTGTGCTTATCGTTCAACATAACTGTCATTTTTCGATCGCTCTTATTCGGTTTAACAAAAATTGAATAAATTTTTAGAAGAGACTTCTCTCGATATTTTTCAATATATTTTTCAATATAAAAACCTAATCACATGAAATTTATGATACATTATATTTTATACATTGTTCTTTAAATGCTATCAGATTTAATGAACATATTTCCGCGTTGATCACATTATTGCATATTCGGCTTTAATTTTTCAATAATTTCTTCTCATATTGCGCGAGCACGAAACAAATTTAGTTATATCAGATATTTTGAGTCATTAAAATCTTTTGTAAGCATGGAATAGCTTCGTACATTGATTAAATTTCACAGGTGTCTCGCAGTAAATAAAATTATGTCACGGGGTGCGCCAGAATTGCGAGACCGTCTTATAAATTTCACGTCGTGGAGGCGCTTCTGAGCCTTGACTCTCGATCTAGGAATTTGCGATAATATTTTACCTTTATCAAAATTATTTAATTGCGTGCAATTATTCTATGATATCGTATGTAATAATTCTGTCGCGTGTCAACTTTGTTCTCACGCGCGAAAGATGATTAATGAATATAATAAATTAATGAATGTAGTACAATTAAGTCGCAGCAGGAATTTGTCTTGCGAGGGTTTGGAGAAGGCATTTTTGGGCAAAAAGACGACGACGTGTCTACGAGTGCAAAATACAAAGCGAAAAACTGGCGCGTGTTGGTGCCGAACTTTCTTGCGGAAAATCATTTAGGCGAGCCACGCGTATACGAGATGACTCTGTCGGGCGGGCGGTATGACCTCTTAATTATGAACACGCGTCGCTGGCAATAATTAATAGACGTGGTCCGAGCCACGCCTCCGCGACGTCACGTAGATGAGCAAACACGAATTGTTCTTCGGGATCGTGAAGCAGGCGCTCGCCTGCGTCGCGACCCATTCGCTTAAATTATTAACCTCGTCTGCTTATATATCCGACCAGTCTCCTCGTCGTTTCTTAATTATCAAACTTGTTCAGCAAGAGAGACTGCTAGAGGAAGAGACAGAGAGAAAAAACAGAAAAGGGGAGAGGGAAGGAGAGGGAAGAGAGAGAGAGAGAGAGAGAGAGAGAGAGAGAGAGAGAGAGAGAGAGAGAGAGAGACCGCAGAGAACCGATTTAATAATCATGTCGAGTAATAATCGATGAGCCATGCTATCGAAAAGATTCTCGCAATAAAAGACGTCAAACAGTTCCTAATGAAGCATTGACGAGCAATGAGTTGCTCGTTTATCTCGAATAAACATTATATAATGTAAAATACGACATAAAAGAATGGATTAATCAAAGCAAATTTTTGTAGTAATTATAATCGTAAAAATTATCAAGATTTTCTAGATACGCACTTTTAATAAGATTCGTAATTATATGTAGAGAGAAATTATTCCTATCCATATATGTATAAATATTCATACAATGGATATATTTATCCACATATTCATATGTATTTATTTATTTTAAAATTTGTGATTACTGTTGAGATATGAGATTGATAGCGGTCAGAAAAACAGAAAATTTATTATCGTATCTCAATTTCTCCCTTAGAAAGAGAAAAAATTTTAATATTCAATATAATTAACTTGCGAAAAAGACATGTGATGTAAAACAACAGCGCATGATAAGCAACTCCCTGCAGTATTTCTGAATATTCGACTTTTCATCGCGAATATTCCGTTAAAATATTTCAATAAATTTCAACATGCAGCTGCACGATATTGCAATTCGAGGCCCGTGCCCGTAACATGTTTTCGAGCAATTTTGTTGGTAAATAAAATCTCAAAAAATAAAACAGGGCAGGAAATCTGCTTTCGACTTTGCCATAGGATTTATCGCATGATCGCGGTATGCCCTAGCGAGATACGTGACATCTCATTTACACAAGCATCGATTGAAAAATACAAATATCGTAAATTCGCGCGATCGTCGATTCGTCAACGACAAGCGATATGTAAAATCAACATTTTTGACATAATTAAATTTCGGTGTAAAACAGGCGAAAATAATTTCTATATTTATTTGTATTAATAGGAATATATTAGAAATTTTTATATAGATATATGTAGATATAAAATTGAAGATTGATTTTTAAATAAAGAGCCTATTATTAATAAGGAATTATTTCACTTGTAACTTATTTAGAAAAATCCATGTTATTTTTTCCACCTGTAACATGATTAATTAAATAAGAAAGAGAAAGAGAGGAATACAAAAAATATAAAAATTAAATAAGTTGCGAAAATAGCTTGTGAGAAAGAAAAAGGAGTTATGGAGAAAATCGGTATTGAGAAAGATATTGGCCTCTGTGATCTAGTTACACTCGTTTCTTTCTCGGACTCAGAGGCACGTAACCTTTTGATTTGCCAATAGAATCAAAACTGAATCAGTCATTGGGAAAAGTATCTCCGAAATTTTTTAATGGAACTTTGAGATAGACTATATTTTAGTTAGATATTCATATTTTAAACAAAAAGTTACAATTAATTGTGTTCTTTTATTCATTATCTATTTATGATATCTGTAATACAGAAAAGCGTGTTATGCAATATGTAACGACCAAAATTTAACTCACATGCATTTAGACTTATAACTGCCGTTGGGGTGCGTGATAAAATCGCGCACCATTACGCGATATCGTTCATTCCTTCTTCAATATCGGATGGGGGAACTCGCGATCATGTCCGTGTTTCTTTTTACGATTATGGAAGACTGCGGGTATAAAGGAAACGTAAAAGCGCCGTTGCAGATACGCAAGGGCTTAAAGATTACACGCTCGTTAATTCTTTCTGTGCGTAACCATGTCCTTGCGCGTCGCGTCTTCGCTATTTTTGTTATTTTTTTTCTTTTTATGATGCGATCCGGCCCTTTGTCTCTACCGTTTCCATAATCTAGCCCTTCATAAAGCCAGTAAACTCGCAGAAGCGCAGTTTGCGATAGTATTTCTTTTATTCGCAAAGTCCGCAGGATTTTTTTAATACTGCGACATAATCTGATCATTAAAATGAAACAGCGATGCCGTGGGGATGTACTTTTGCACAATGTTTTTTATGATTATTGTTGAAATGTGTTGGAAGAAATTAATCCTGCGAAAAATATAATCTTGCATAAGTTATGCATTAATAATAAACATGTAAAATAAATTTTATGTTTGGTTGACATTCATGAAAACGCGCGAGGTATCACTTTTCCAAGTTCAAGACTCTATGATCAAGAATTGATAAAAAAAATCATTTGTTAAAATTACAGTCGTTAAAGTTACAGAATTTAGACTGTAAACTTTAGAGAGGATTTTCTATATGTATATACGGACGCGCCATAGTTTATGTTGCCGACGTATTCGAAAGTAAAACAAAGTATCGGGCTCTAATGAAAAATTGCGTACGCACCGCTGTGTCGCGTTAATATTTACGGTTGAATATATTCCCTAAACGAATGACACGTGTCTCGACGTTTCGTCGTCGTCGTCAGTCAATTTCTGCGTGGCCGTCCGTCACCGGAAGGCTGGCTCGATGTTCCCCGAACAAGGGAAGAGGATTTATCGGTGTCGCCTCGTGGCTCCAGAAGACATACAATGACAATAAAAAAAGAGAGGGACGGTGCAACAAAGGGCGCAATGATCCGGCAATTGGAAGCAAATTCCATATTTGTTGTCGCCGTCTACTGTACCCGCCAGTGATTTATAATTCTGTTCCTGTTGTTCGCGCGATGATAATAAGTACGTGATGAAACAAACAAAATTTCATTGAATCCGAACAATCAGCAAGTGTATAATAAAAAGGTAACAAAAATTCTTCGGCTATTAATAATGGAAAAATTTTCGCACTGTTGCATTTTTTTCTCGGTCATTTCATTCAATTGGATAATTAACGCTATCACGCTCGGATTCTCTTAAACAATGTCATATTCGCATATCGCGGAAAGAATTTTTATTTATGATTAAAAATATGCAAAAATATGTTTAATAAAATTATTTCAAATACATCGTACGGCATAAAAAGTTTTTAAATTAAATGCATTGTAGTAGTTAACGCTGTTATTATGTTGATAATAATATTACTTATATTATATTAATGATAAATTAATCATAATATTAATCACATTAATCATAGGTTACATTCATGGGAACACGTAAAAGGAATCTTTGTTTTTTCATGATTTTTTAAGCGATATTTTTACTTTTTCATGATACACAGTATCTTCAAATAATTTTTTCGTAAATACGTAATACGTTTTTTAGATAAAAGCCTTGAATCTTTATCTTGACAGCACTCGATTCAAATCATATATATTTTTTATATTAAAGTATTTGCAGACATTTGTTGACCAAAAACAAGTTTATTGATCAAAGATAAGATGGACATTCGAGAGAGTTAATAAATTAATAGATAAACCCTTAAGTACGCTTCGTAAAAATCAGTCGTATGTCTCGAAGTGGCGGGTACAGATTGTCGATTAACGAAAAATTGCGCCACGATTGATCGGCTAAGAAGAGATCCTATCTTAATTAATGTCCAACGACGAGAAGCCATAAAACTGCTGCCGGCCGGCGCTAATGGCGAAGTAAAATGGAGCAGGCTTCCGACGTTTAATCCAATGAACGGGACTTCACTACGCTCATTACGTGTCGTCTGATAGTATATAAAGTAAGACCGGCTCGCGATCCCAGATAAACCGCGAAGAAATTGTCGGCTTCTCGACCGCGAGTCCTTAGCTCGATTAAACGTCTTCTTATCTTTTGCGCGTGAGACACAGTTCCCGAGGGGGGGGGGGGGAGATGCCCTCTCTGCATATATTCAGTATATCGACAGGCAAATTACGCGCACTTTGCGTGAAAATATGGACGATTATAAAAGAGATACGATATCGGATATACATTATATTCAAAATAATTCAAAAGTACACGAGATGCATTTATAATTTACGAATATTTGCAACGTGAACTCCTTTTTTTATTAAATACATCTCTCCTTCCTACAAATTAATGCGACTAGCTGTTAGTGGTAACGAAACTCCGAATACGTGTAATTTAGGATTACATTCTCGGGCGAGAACCTCCAGCGCAAGCAAGTGTTAATAAGTATCATATTAATGTGTACGATATTAATATGTATGTATGCATGTACGTGAACGATAATGTCGCGATAAAAACTCCCGCATACGTGGGACAGTCGGCATATTTTTTAATAACGCGCCCACATTACGCTGTTTCGTACACGCGGATTTTTCGAGAGTAGATACACGGAGGGATCAGCCATTTTCAGGCAGGTAATATCACGCACGACAATGACGATGCACCGAACCGTGCGGTAATGCAGCTCTAATTAACCCGGGAATTTGCATGCGTTTCCACGCGCGATCGCATTACGCGACGACGATACACACTCCGAGAATTTATATTTTCATATTTCTCTGCTCGCCATCCGCCCAACATTTCCAACAGCGGCTAAATTATCGGATAATGCCGCCTGCGTGAACAAGTCGCAATTAATTATATGATTACGCTCGCGCGCGTATTTAACGTAAAGAGAATCTCTCGCGTAGCTTTGGCGCGTGAAACAATACTGATAAATCCTGTCGATTTTAGTTTTAATAACGATTAATAGCAATTAAATATCAATTTTACTTTCGATAATTTTATCAGTTTTAATAACAAAATATTGTGTAACTGCACTGTTTCCGTTATGCCAGGCTATATCATAAATATTAAAATAACTCGAATTCATGTCATTATACAAACATATTCTACAATTTCAAGTTTTGTAAGAACATTTTATATTTTATCGGTGAAAATAAACGTAGGCAAGATAATTAATTCACGGATCCGGATATACACCCGCATTTTCAATCATAATCTATGAAGAAAGCCAAGAAAAAGAAACCAATATACAGGCAAGAGATCAGGTATCATCAAACCACGCAACATCTTAAAAACGCATTTTTACATCGGCCGTTTTGCGCATCCCCCTCCCAACTTGTCGGTTCCTCTTTCTGCTAGGGACCAGCTTGCGCCGAGATCTTTATTGCGTTTCGAAGTACCGGGAAGCGCAAACAAAGCGGTAATCTGTCGGGATGTTGTGTCGCTGTGTGCCATGTGCCACGTCGGCATGAAATTGCATTCCGTAGTAAACGAGCGAAAATGGCAAGAGAGGAGAGAATTACATACGTGTGTGTGTGTGGGGGTGTACGAGAGCGTGTGCGTATGCGGTGGGTACGACGCCTGTACATCGCGCGGCGTCTTTGTGTACACTGCAAATATTCGCACGTTTGCGTGCGTCTCTGGTCCGCGTATAGCCGACGAAATTGTGCGTGGATAACGCCGACGGCGCATTTCGCGCGCAGCGTCTCGTCCGTCTTTGTAACGCGTTCACAAAAAAAAACGAGAGAAAAAAGAAAAAACATCGGTCGACCGGATTGCCAGCGTAATCGCTTGCGCCGCTTTAGCTTTGTGCTCACGCTTCGTCGCGGATTGCATCAGTCTGCATGTAATCGACGCGAGGACGTTTGTGAGACACCTCTTATGCACTGTTTGCAACGCAAAATTTGTCATCCGAAAGAGAGAGAGAGAGAGAGAGAGAGAGAGAGAGAGAGAGAGAGAGAGAGAGAGAGAGAGAGAGAGAGAGAGAGAGAGAGAGAGAGAGAGAGAGAGAGAGAGAGAGAGAGAGAAAAGTTTATAGTTTATATACACATCATCATAACGAAATATATTTTTTATTCTTGAATACACGCTTTCCACGCTACGAGATTTGAATCGCCGATATCTTCGTAACCCAATTAAAAGCGGAACGAGGAGGCAGGTGCGCAATTATTTGCGGACGTGCCAATTATTTTTCCGGCCGCCTTCGCGCGCTCGTACGGTTTTTTTCCATTTTTTACACCCCTTGCCGCGGAGAATCCCATTTACATTAAAATTCGAATACAGTCCTCACTCGCGACGTTCGGTGGCGTGCGAAACTCGCGAGATTCGCGCGTAGCTGCAAGGTGTCTACGTTACCGCGCGATTGATGAGTTTCACGTTCGTCACAATTATCAGCGAAAACAGCGAGTATAGGCGGCGGACAAATCGTTAGCGAGTACGGAATATGGAATTGAATTCGAATTGATTTTTGCGACAGGCAAAATTAAAAACAAAATCGATTTTCCTTCGATTAGCATCGCTCGCCGGGTCACAACTCGGATTTTTTTTTCATGTTTTTTTCTTTCCTATCAAAGCCTCGTTCTAGCCGTCCCGCTCGGTTTATCCTTACGTACTCTCTGTCGCGCGGCACTGGGTTTAGTTTTAAACGACACTATATAATATTGGGAGAAATGTATTGGGAAAAACAGCATGGCTTATGATGTATTAAATATATAGCTGTAGTATTCAAAGTTATAGTTTTCTATGCTTATAATTAATCTCTCTCTCTCTCTCTCTCTATATATATATATTTTTTTTTTTAATTATTTATTCATTCTATTAAATTTCTTAGTTTATTTCTTTTTGCGAAGATTTACATGTTTTCTTAACCAGCCCATTAAATGACGCGTCTCTCGCAACTCGCTGAAGCCGTCGGCGCAAGAATCGAGTTACATCACTTACGGCTCACTTATTCGATCATCGCACGGTGGTGCGCCGCGCTATTAAAAGTCGCCGAACGCACTTATTAATGTAAATCGCTTCCACTCGGCCGCCTACACAAGTTTCCGGACTCAATTCAAGTTTAATCTTTGTACGTGCGTACAATCAAAGGCCCGTCGACAGAGAGACTTAGTCGAGGCGGTTGGAATATTGGCGGGACACAATCGAGATATGCATTCACGATATAGGTAGTTTGTAACAGTCGATGTACGCGTACGATCCATGTGGACACGACAGCCGTCGCCGTCGTCGCCGTTGCCGCGCCGTTGCCATCGTTAATGTAAATCAGGAACAGTGCTGTGGACGCTCGATCGAATTTCTGGACTGAATGCTCAAAACTACGTGCCTAAAGGAACACAAAGGCTCGTTATCACGCGATATTACCTGCCAGCCCGAGATTACTTCGTCCCGAGTTTCCCGCGGGACAAACGTGCCAAGCTGGCATCGTCGTAGAACCGCGTTGGTAACGGAAAAACATTGCGCTAGTAAGTTGCAATATCCAAAGAACCAGAGAGAGAAAGGGGATGTGAGAGATAGAGATTTTCGGCTTTTCTGTTCAATGATATCGATTTTTGCTAAATCTGTATCCGAAATCACGGGAACAATAATAACAATTAATAATTTTAACAATTAATTTTTAAACAGTAATGGAAATATTAATCGACTCTACTGGCCAATTATAATTGTCAAGACAATACGACCATGATTTGGTACGATTACCTATCGTCAAGACGTTTTTTAAACCAAATATTTGGTCCTTATAAATTGATGTAATCTTTGATACTTATATATAAGCATCTCATTTAAATAATTAAATTTATTCAGCCAGGGTGAGGTAATATTTTTCGCAATAAATTTAATTATTTAAATGAGATGCTTATATATAAGTATCAAAGATTACATCAATTTATAAGGACCAAATCTTTGGTTAAAAAAGCGTCTTGACGATAATCGTACCAAATCATGGTCGTATTGTCTTGACAATTATAATTGGCCAGTAGAGTCGATTAATATTTCCATTGCTGTTTATTATTTGACTGGCGAAGTAAATGTGATTTATTCTGTTTGAATTAATTTTTAAATTGTACATAGTGAATATAACTTATAATTGGTACATGTATAATGTAATAATATAAATACATAACATATCAGTGCAAAGTTATTTAAAGAAGTCACGAAATAACTTTTTCTTCTTTTATGCACTGTTCAATTGAACTCTCTTCTTTCATATTATTATTCTATTCTAATTTCGGTGTTGTTCAGTCTCTCGGTATCTCTTCGAGATATTATGATTTTACTTGTACATAAAACGTTTGCATGAAATTAACAACCGGACTGCTGGATTGGGAACTTGATGAATTAATGTAATTCTAAGCAGAAAAACCTGAGCGTCTCTCGCATATTAGAAGTAACAAAACTTTCGACCTCTTCCGTGAACCCATTTCCATTGCGTCGGACTCCCGGTACCTTTAGCGAGTGTGGTGTTGTGATAATTACGTCTGTGGCAAAATTGCGTTGTGCGAAACTGCATATTCCTGAATAAACATACCACATGTATAGAAATTCTGGTAACGCTGCCATCAGAAAATATATACACGTTCGGCTGACGTAGAACATTTCGCTGATTTAATATTAACAAAGCAAACAAAAGTAAACGGACATCGAGAGCGAGGATAGATAGGTCCATCCGTTTGTCTTGTATTTATTCGAGATTGACTGAAGGAAAATCGAAACATAGAATGGATACCTTATTCTCCATTTAAAGACAGTGCTCCTGCGAAGCTTCTTATGTACCTCCGTCAAACATTTCGTTTGTGAAATGTTGTTCTTTTCCGTATTAATTTTTTAGTTCTAATATATCATGCATTTTTATTTCGCTTTCCCATTATTCGCGTAGCTTTTTCAAATATCTTGTATGTTCACTGGCAATCTTTTCTGATGCCTTTTTTCTTCCCAGTCTCGTTACGGCTAAAAGTTTCCGACGTGTTTTTTTTTCCAATCACAAAGTACGTTTCGCGAGTGTCATGTTTTAATGAAAGCACACAGGTTCTTAGCTGCGGGCACTGATATCAGAGAGTGGACAGTCTCATGAATAAATGTACCTGGGTCGCTAACCCCCGCGATGGGAGGGCAAAAGTGAGAAGGTGAATGTTCATTACACACTCGCTACTTTCCACTCCGTTACATCGACGACGAGATGTTTACCCGATCACATATATAGATGATGACAATAGTTCATTTCGTCCAACAAATATTGTATATAAATCGAATAGAATGTAATAAAACAAACATTTCTAGACAGCTAGTAAAGAATCAAACATCCTTCTTGGCAAACTTTCAGCTAAACATTGTTACGTATTTTACAAACTTTTCTCTCTTTCTCTTTCTCCTTACATGTAATTTTCAAATACTATATTACAAAAATTTACGACGCAAATTTTTTCTTTGTGAAAAGTAGTGTTTGTTAGTTTCTTGGTAGTCTTTTGACAATTACCGTTATTAAAAATATTAAAGAGTGGATTTTTTGATAATTCTGGAGAGAGAAAAGAAGAGAATATTCATTCGGTATGTATTTATCAAGCCATGTGTCGAAATAACTGTCAAACTACTATAATGTAGCTGGCGCCAAACCTTCTATGAGTCGGGCATTTTTCGAGATGAAGATAAAAAAAAGAATTATATTTAGAAACCGATTATTCATTTTAAGATTACTTAGCATTTTAGAAAATAGCATGAATCCTGCAAATTTAATTCTTAAGAGAACTACTTTACGATCAATATTACGAATTAATAACGATTTATAAAGACAATTTTTCAACGCAAATTATTGCAAAAGTAAATACCATAATTTAAATTATATTGTATAATCTTAATTGTATATGTATATGTCATTATACATGTATATAAAAAAATGTACGCGATGTGAGGAATTAAGACGCACGTGATTCTGCCACTTATATGAATATTAGAAACATCGCATTCAAATGTATGTTATCATACTGACAAATAAGAAGCGATATATATACTACTTCGGCCTATTTGGCAAGCTATTCGGTAAAATATCAAAGTGAATGGCAGGCGCGCATTGTCGATCGATTCTCAACGAGACACCTCCGTCGGCCAGGCATTGGTCCAGACGGAAATACCTGTCAGAAACTTGGACTGTGTAGGCTGCTCCGTATGGAAATGTCGAAACCTAGGCATTGTGTGCTATATGCAACGCCAACAATAATAGGCGTCACTCGCGCGCCGATTTTCATAACAATGCGAGAACATAGTTTTGCTATTAACCTTCGACGTTTTGCGGATACTCGCCGACCTCGAGTTTGGCAAACTGCATGTTGCTTTTTAAAGTGTCAATCAATATGAAGTAATTTCTCTTTTAAACGCGAAAAATGCGTTTTTATATGATACCTCTTCCTTTTTGCTGACACGGTGCGATATTACATGTAATTTTCGAGCAAAACGGGGATTGAGTGGTCCGATCGGAAGCTTAACGCTCGTACTTTTCGGCCGGTCGCTTTTCAGAATCCGCCATTCGCCGTATCGTCTCAACGATGTCAACTTCCTATTCCCTTTTCATCCGCCGCGCCGCGACGGTAGTCGTTTCCATGGAAATGTGCGTGCAAAATTTGTATCCCCGGCGCAGCCTCGAGCTGCCGGAGAATTCGAGAAAAGCTCTCGTTGAATTACGAGCCACTAAAGAGAGGCTCCGTTGCGAGTCGTTTCCCATTCCCCCCGCTGTCTTCCGCCCGACTAACCCCTTCTTCAGACGCCCGCTCCGTTCCCGCGCGAGTCACGGACCGGGGCCATGTATCCCGGTTTGCAGGTGCAGGAAAACGAATTTCCCCAAGAAAATACTCGGGGTAATGGATACATCCGCGCGCTGCCTTGCGTTCCACCGCGACCTAGAACGACGCGCGCCACCCTGCAACGACACCCGCGGATAGACACTTCGCATTTTACTTTAATTCCATGTCGCGAAACTTTATCGTGCAACGCGGATTAAGACACGCCGCTGAGCTCACGATCTCTCATGCCGAATATTTTACGTGCGACGAACTCAGTCTCTAAACAGTGTCTGACGCCGTGAAATCTCGGAAAATGTAATGCGAGCAATATTTTAATATAAAATTTTTTATAAAATTTTCATTTTGAATTTTGCACTTATATTGCAAACAAATCTATTTTCGGATATAAAGAGGCGCCTCCGCAGCGATTACTAAATCTCGGATTTCATTAGAGGAAAATATCTAACGGTAGTATCTTCTAGAGCGACGTCCTGTAGCTTTCTTGTTAGAGAAATCTAACAGGCGAGAAACGCGTGGCTCGGAAAAAAATTAAAGATTGTTTCGGCGTTATCACGTAATTTCGGTTAACGGAAACACGAATATAGTGACACCGAGGATAACACAGGCGTAATTTAAGTCGTTGTTGTGTCGAAGTTGTTTTATCATCAGAACTATGTCCAGACGGGTTATCACAACTGTGCGTAGAGATGGAAATCGGAAGCTCTCGCAACTATCTGTCGCCTCTCAATGTCGCCGCTTCTGTACGCCACCGCTCACATAATTTTATATCACCGATAGTTTACGGGATGTCACGGTAACGTCAACGCGACTATGTGTTCTTTGGGATAATCAATTTAGCGCCAAGACGATAATGCTGTTAGCTTACACGAGTCAGTGGAAACCAGATTGGAGCAGTTTGGCTGTCATTTCTTAAAACAAAAAAACGTAGAAGTATACAGAGAATTGTACAATATTGATGTACTTACGGATCTAGATTTCTTTTGTTTTATAATTTAATTTATAATATTATCATTATCGTACATAAGTCCAAACATTTCTTTACTTTCCTAAAAATACTTTTTTTTAAATCTGGAACGATCTGTAAACGAAAAACCGTAGTTTTCGTACCGTGTACTCGTTGAACAAGAGCGATAATGCTAATTTCTCCGTGATACGCTATTACCGTCCGTCTCGTAAAAGTTCGCATTGGCGATGATAACGGATCGAAAGGGGGATGTGCTGAGGTAGGACACGAGGAACTCGCGAAAAGTAATTAGATGAAATTGGAAGTGGCAATTAACGAGCGAGAGAGGGGGGTCCCGATGGAGAAGCGAAAAGTACGAAGATTTCGATTAAAGAGACTATCTTCGGAGATACTTGCATCTAGGAGCGAATCTTCTCTCACGCTGATGGCGAATGACGAAAGTGATCGCGTTTATAAATATTAAGAGCACGGAGAAAACTGCATAAAAAGTAAAGTGTAGGAAGGGTAAAGAGCGTATTTATTATTTTAACATTTTGTCACTTATTAACGAGACTTTAAAAACCGTAATATTAAGTAGCGGTGATTTACGAGATCACTTATAACGTAAGCCACTCAAAAGTTCTACATCCACGGAAAATGAGATTATATATACGTAAAAATATATAAATGCATGTAGACAGTGCGTGTGTATGTGTACATGTATGGCTTAAGTATACACGCCGAGTAATCAAAATTATCCGGAAATACACCGAGAGCGGCCTACATATGTCGGCTTTGAATCGGACATCTCAAAGCAGGAAACTACCGGCAAAGCCAAGCCAATTCGTATGTCATCCGCATCAAAAGACTCCGCGCATGTGTACGTGACTGCGTATTTTCGAAGGAAATGGACCGATTCGACTTGATCCTACGCAAAATATAGATTCGTACAGAAATAGTGATGAGATACGAGCAATAGCGCTGCTGTTATTTTTGACATCACACCGGATGGAGTTATTTTAATCGAAGAAATTAGCGAAGGGATTAGCTTTCAAACCGCGAATAATAACGTTATCGGAATTATCGGTTATACGACAAAGCTCCGCTCAGTTAGCATTTTACGCGCGAATCACCGTGAAGATCATCAAATGAGAGTTTGTGAAGAGCCTCTTTGGCGAGTGAAAAGAATCGCTGAAAGGCGTGTCGAGATTGCGACGACTGTGTCCGAAACTGAGTTTGCAGCGAATTGCAGTCGCCGGTGAGAGGAAGAAAAAGACTTTCTTGGAAACACCGTGTGTTGATAAAGAGCAAAGGAAAATGTCAAAGACACTCCCTTGAATTAACGGCTGGTCTTCAAGCGGAAATTCGTTTGGAGCTTGGCACCTCGAAGAGCTCTTTTCGAGGATAGAGTTAAAGATTTTGCAGTCCACTGACGAACGAGATTTAAGGATTGCTATCTAAGCCGTGATTAATTGTCATGCAAATGAATTACGAGCTGTAAAGACGATCGTAAAGTACCTACAAGATAAAATAAATGTATGCATAATGATGGAATAACGACCCGTCTAATTGTCGCAGACAGACGGTTACACATATCAAGCACTTTAGACATTGAACATTTCCAATTTCTTAATATTTTCATTAATTACAAAGCGTACAATTTTAATTTGGTAATGCACGATGACGAAAGAGTGATGAGAATGCGTTCATACAACGGAATAAAGGCTCGCGTGACGATCTGCTACCCTGACTATCGATCAAACGACGACCGCTACCAAGTACCGAAACGCAATAATATTATTGTTGTCAGCCGCATTGCGGTATTTTCGCTTTGGAATTCGTGCGTGTCACCGAGCAATCAATTCACAGCTATGGAAACGATCACGCGACGCTACCGGAAATATTCGTGATTTTTTTTATCGCTCTCCGTTAACTTGATAACGCTTCGTAGTCTGATCGCAAAGCGTTCAGATCGGCCGATTGCGAGGCGGAAAGACATCGGAGAAGCAGACGCGGAAAAATACGTCTGTGAATTTCCCAATGATTTCCGCTAGGACGAGTCTATTTGATTACCGCATCGATTCGTTAAGCTTGTCGGCGCATGTAAAATCCGAGGGACGTTGCTTCGATTAACTTTCATCGAACTATCGGTCCCCTTTCACGGACAGACATCGGGAATATCGGTGATATCGAGTTAAAGGGTAGAGCGTTCGGTGATTTCTTCTGGTTTATTGATGTTTAACGCGATTACGGAATCTTTGATTTTGCGCATAGGAAAAAGTCGCATACAAATTTATTAATTTACACTTATATAAAATAAATTTATTTATTTATTTTATAATTTCTTATGTTCTTAATGATACAACATGCAGTTTTACTTTTATATGCACACACATATGCGCATTTGTATGTGTGTGTAACCTTTACAATTTTATTTTATATACATTAATTTTTAATTAAACAGTTCTTTAATCTTTTCTTGCTTGTGTATGCTTCCTGGAATTTCTGAATAGAGAAAAATCTGAACGATTCGAGAATGCCGTACAAAAGTTTGCTAAAATTAACCAATTTTTCCTGAGAAAGCAAGACTTGCGCAACGTATTGCGATTAAAACTTATATTGAATATAGTCATGTCTCTCGAACAAACAAAAATGTATGCAACGTCGTCGAATCGGCCGCGTCATCGAAAACGATAAATTCTCCATCGGGGTGAAGTCGTGCCGCAGCGAGTGGTGCACTCAGAAACTTGGCAGGCAAGCAGTCTTCTCTCTCGTTTTTCCACTTTTCCTCCGACCTCTTCGCCACTTCATGGCGCTCGAGAGAGCGTATAGAAAGACGAAAGTCAAACAGACCCTTTTGCAGCCGTGGTAAAAACGGCTTCCGGGAGAAACGTCGCGGTAGTCGCTGATTATCTTTGATCTTCAACTGGCGGGGACCATCGAGAATCTTGTCAGCCGTCATTTGATCGGCCAAGCCGTCAGAATTTCGAAATACATTTCGTTATGGAGTTTTAAGTAATTTATAAATCCGTGTAGCTTTTGCATTTTGTCAATGATTATCAATGACTTAAGAAAAGAAAAGTTCTTAAGACGTCAAGTATCTGTGAGATGATGTAAACGATAGCCGATTGTCGTCATGAAGGGAAAGAATGACTCGTACATTTGGAAGATTCTTTGCGTGACCTAGATAACTTTTTTGATAGACAGATACAAGTTTGTTTACTCCAACTTTCTCACCCGATATTTCTGTCGGTCTTTATTTAGTCAACGTTTATTTATTATATTAAAAACCAATTAAATGGCGTGTCGAGTGAAATATGGTGCAACGTGCAAATACCATCGTAGATACAGCGAGTCCGGAGTACAGGGACAGCGGTATGCCGAGCAACCAGTCGGCGGTTTCGATGAGTTGACCACTCGAGCCCGAATATATTTGGACATTGACCGGCGTACCGACGAACCGTACCGGCTCTCGATCGAATTACCCGCGATGGCGAAGTGTCGTCGACCAGCATTCGAACATTCGGCATCGACAATGGCGCAAGAGCGATTAAGTTGTACGATTGATATCTAATCCTATTGCACGAAAACGAGTATCATATAGAGTAAATCGCTTACTTTATAATTTAGGTTTATCTAGTTTCTCAAAATTTGACTTAAAATCATAACAAAAAAATATTTTAACTTAAAGTATTACTTGTTCAACTGTTGTTACAATATATATTTTTCTAACATTTAGTTTATTGCAAAATTTGATTCGATAAGACTGAATTTCAGAATTCCTTTTAAATTTTTATATCTAAAATACCTGAGATGTACGATAAATAACGTAAAATTGCTATTACACATAGCATGATTGGGAGCAAATAAATCGAGATGTATTATACTATTGCATTTGATACGCTTCTCAGTAAAAAGTAGCGAATATTTGCGAAGCTTTTGAAACGCTGGTATGCAATAGCAACTGACATTTTTCAAGTTACATTTCAAATAATGCAATGTATACATATACATATATATGCGTGAATGTGTGTGTGTGTGTGTGTGTGTGTGTGTGTGTGTGTGTGTGTGTGTGTGTGTGTGTGTGTGTGTCATTTACACAGTGCTCTATAAAGGCAATTGCAGTAATGAAAATGTACGTCCCTGCATGTAGTTCCGATCAAACTTTGTCCTCGTATTTTCAGTTTTCGTCATTCGAGATAAATCGGGCATAAATTTCATTCAAAATGCATGCAGAATAACGTGTCAAAGATTGAAAATCAAGCAACATTTAAACGCGCGTTATTTGATGCGAATATTATGGGGAAAAACTGTTATTGTATAGTCTGCTAATGTAAAATTTTGATATGTATCCGATGTTCTGATACTGCGATGAGGAATTCTATCCAAAATCCATTATAAATGTTAAACGAACGTTCTGGATTACAATTCAGATTGTTAGACATAGTTAATGAATGTAAACGATATAAATAACACATTTTTACAATTATAATACCGTTATAATTTTAAAAATGCGCTAAATAAAGAAAATTAGAACTGCTAGTTTATATGAATATTTGAAAGGTAAATATAAAGATAAAACTTCTCGAGAATTTTTTTTCATTTTATTTATTCGCAAGATAATCGCTAATGGGATTTAACTGTTCAAGCCAACATTGAGTCGCTACGAAAGCTTTGTCGCCTGATGATAAAAGGGAAAAATGTGGTCTTGAGCAAACAAAAATAGAAGTTTTCGCAGAATCGTATTTCATGTACTCCAGTTGAGCGGCGACGAACAGGACGAACTTCGATTAGAAAAATCTCACTCTCGGCCGCGCGTGGGACGTTTGCATTCGACGCGCGAGCGCTTTCGAGGTTTAACGTCAAAAGTTTGTGATCCGCAACCGGGCGAGCCGGTCGCCGCGCGATGCCGTAACACGAGCCGGATAGAACGGAACTCGGTTACTACGAGATGGCATTTGACACGAGAGAGCGAAATGGACCTTTAATTGAACGATATACGACGTGTGGAACGGACGAGGCAATTGTTTCGCGCCGTTCCGGAAACAAGAGGTCGCTAACGACCCGGTGAGAGCGCATCGCCGTACGTCATTTCCCATTCGACGGCGAAATTTGCGGTCACGTAAATACTGTTTGCCGGTAGAGTTCATCGCGTTGTAGAGCCGAACTACGACGGTAGTTCGATTTCGATGCGAGTAACGCGCCGCTCATTTCCATCCTATTGATGTATTGTTTAACCTTTAACGGCTCGCGATGAACTTTGAGATTTGCCTTTCGTTCGCGAAACGAAGCAGGATCACGACAATTAAATAGCGGATAAAAGGCTATGGGGATGAGTGATGATCCATTCCACAGTTAAAGAACAGAAAGAGATTGTTATCAAAATTATCTAATGCTACAGATGACTGTAAATTTCGACGTAAATATCCTTCCCTCGCAACTATTATAATTATAGTCTTATTTGTACAGATTGAGATTTCAATTAATGGCACCGGGCGCGCGATGTACAGCCAATAGCCACGTTTGCCCGACCCGGAAATTTGTTCCGCCCGAAGCGTCATCGCGGTGAATGATTCAATGAATATCGACTGTTTCGCGGTTCGCATGCGGGGCTACCGATAAATTATCGGTTGCCCCTTCCATTCATTTAGCCCACCGTTTGTAACGCGGTACAATTTAAATTAAATACACGAATCAATCAGTACGAAATATCATTGTGCGCGACATATCAATCTGTAATTAATTTTTCCGGCCGAACTGACTCTAGAAAATCACGTTGAATGCATAATTGAATGCACTTTTCTGAAAATGCACCGATTCCATCGAATATCCCGCGCGGCGTTCATTTCGGAGGCAACAGAATATGTCGCGGGCACATCACATTTCATAATAAATATTGATGATATCACTAGATACGTTACGTCAAATACATCAAATGCACGCAATTAACGAGAAGTGAAATGACAAAAGCATTTATAGACTGTAATATTGCGAATTACTACACGTATACCTCGACAATATTTAACATTTTTTATTTAAGTTTCTTCTAACTAATAAATAACGTCGAATTTCTTACGTTATACTTTTCTCTTTAATATCTTCTAATTTATTCTTGCACGTAGCAAACATATTTTTGAATGATAAGACGATTAAATATATATCGGCGAAACATCTTTTTCTACATAACTTTTTTACAGCATTTAGGGGATGTAGGTAATTGACAGGAAGAAATGCTACGTGAAACACTAATGGATAGAATACCCTAGATTTTCAATGGCGCCACGAGACACGAGCAGCTTACCTGGATAAACTTGGCTCGTACTTCTCCGGCTAAATGCCGTTTCCGGGATCCTTCCTTCCTCGTTTCGCGCGCACGGATCTATGGATAATGTATACATCTCGTGTACGCGCGGTTATATGCAAAAGCACCTACTACTTAGCTTCGGAAGGCCCCGGAACGACCTTAAACGCTTTTCGTACCTGTCGGGCATGCGAATTACTCTCAAAGCGCGCAAACTCTTGCTTGCCTACAAAGGCACATGTTCCTTCATGTGACTGTTGCGCGCCAATTGATTATTTTAGAAATAAGTATCGCAGAGAAAGACGAGCTAATCGGAGGTAGAGGTGCGATATCGCAGCGCGTGATTTCCATATCGCAATCTCTGTATTTGTATCAGCGAAACAAGCGCACGAGCAGACGATATTGCGTATGTAGAACTTAATCCAAGTAACGTGAATATAGAGACACACAAATTCATTTACGGTACACGACCGTACACGTGTATACGCTTCTATAACGAACCTACAATGTTCTCGTCGCCCTTATTTACAGATTTTATTCTAACGTAAACAGCAGGAGGTCCGTGCGCGTACCTACGTTTTCGGGATTACGGGAGCGGACTTCTCGATTTTACCGCGATTTTCTTTTTGTAGCGATTCGATTTATAAAATAAACATGCGCTAGAAAGCGCCTTTCTAAAAAGGCGCGAGAGAAAGAGAGAGAGAGAGAGAGAGAGAGAGAGAGAGAGAGAGAGAGAGAGAGAGAGAGAGAGGTGGGAGGGAAGATCCGACAATAACGCAATCAGCGGCATCCCTTTTTCTAGCGGTAGTTCAGCTGCGCGTTAAATTAGTCGCTTTTATTAAAAACGATCATATTTACGGTCCTGCTGGGCAACTCCGCTCCGGCTGCTGCGGCCAATAGCATTGTTATGCAAAACGCTTTAATCAAGACGCTCTTGGCTCGCGGCGACACGAGTAATCGTGTAATTTCGATATACGACCGAGGTACATACCGGTAATATCCAACATCCCCGGTACAATCGGGTGTGTGCGCAGTTGCAGAGTGTGTTAAGTCTCTCGTGCAATTAAAGCACAGACGGACGCGTTACTATTTTGCAACGCGCTACCAAGCACTTGAAACATCCCGTCGTTTCTCTTGTTACGCGGCTACATTCATATCGTCGTGAGATCTTTCTTAATTTTGATAGAACGCCAATTTATCTCGCATGATTTCAACCTCAGTAAATAACTACCAAGTTTTAGTCAAAAGATTATTTCTAGTCGTACAATTTATTGTCGAGTGTATTTTTATGCGTTCACGCAGTGTGTAATCGAGATATTTTATATTCTACTCAAAATTGGATTAGGAAAGATTAGACCGAGGGACCAATGCAATATCGAAGCTAATTTTGCTGGCTGCACATGCACGATATGCATTTGATATAGGTATCAGAATCCCTCAACACAAACCGTAATTTCGTTTCCGGATCTAGCTCTGCAAGCACGTTTTGAGCCGAGTTTCAAAAGTTTGGTTGGCTGCGAGTAGCGCGACAACGCGTTCGATGTTTATCGGGATTTGCGCGATGCAGCGCAGCGTGATTTTATTTACAATGCACTCGCCGCGTTTCGCTAATGCGATGCAAAGGCAAACTGGCGCCATTGGCTGTGGTTTCGCGTTACGTAATTTCGCGCGCGACGACGATCACGATTCATATCGGCCCGTGCATCCGTGCGTAATTCTATAATTTCTCATAATCGGCCTATTAAGCGGATCATTAAGTAATCCGGGGACGCGCGCATATCGCATTGTTATTTGCGATATAGATATATCGGCCGATGTGGAAAAATTTTCGGAAATCGAGACAGACTAAATCACAGCAGTGAGCCTAGAAAAAATTTATACAAGAAAAATAGACAAACAGATAACTGCAAAAGATTTAGTTGAAGTTCGACACATCGGCGATTTCCTGAAGAAGTTACCTAAATGTCATTCATGAGAAGTGAAGAAACAAGTCGAAAGCGTATTTCTTGAAAAATTTTATAAAGGGTCAATGCCCGTAAAGGTTCAATATATACGTCTTATCGCGCGCAATTTTAACGAAAAATTAGGGGACGCAGATGGCCGTTCGAGATGGCCGTGGAAGGATGCGCGCCTGCCTCATCCGGAATTTTTGCATGTAGATTGGAGCGTAAGCGGGATCGAAGCTGGAAGAGGAAGCGACGGAAGAAGGTAATTTCGGAGTTCGGGTAGATGTATGTCCGAGCGATAAAAGTAATGAGATCCATTATAACCGAGGTAAGCTGCGCTCGACCGCGTACGGCGGGTATCTATTCTCTTCCCCGTTTGCCGAACCTGCACTAGCGTCGTTACACTGCTGGATTTACACGATCCCGGTCTCCTCGTTTTCTAGGGTAACCACTTCACCGTCCGCGCCGTGAGTTACGCGACGCTCGTAAACGATTGTTAATAATTGTAACGGCTACCGTCGCCGAGATCGAAGTCGAGGCGCAGCCTTGTTTATTGAATATCGGCGAAAGCGACAAAAGTGTAGCGATCCACTTTTCGCGAAACTGTGTCACTGACATAAATAAAATTTTCTCAACTTTCAACATGCACTTCTTGGTTAGCAAAAATGCATTTCCAATTGTACAAAAGCAGCGAAAATGGACTATCTTGATTAATTTTTAGATTCCTACGACGTTTATAATCGCTTTAGATACCTCTTTGTTCATATTGAAATGACATTATGCGATTCTAATCTAGTTGGAGAACGACCTGGCTAGAGAACATTCAAGTAAATCTAGCGAAGATCGATGTTGAAGTAATCGACTCTTAAATGTCACGCGCAGGCGGATCGTTTCATTAATCTCGCCGTCATCGTCGTCAAAAGCGCTCTTCCCTCATCATCTGGGAAGAGGACGCGAAGCGTACCCGAATAAATTGAAATTCGCATGAATGCCTGGGAATCCCTTTCGTGCCGAGGAACGTATCCGCTTCGGGCACGCGGAAGGATGAAAACGAGCTGGGGAAAACGCAGCGAAGACGTATCGTAGAAATTGGACGGGACGACGAAACTGCTCGTGTGCAAAGTGGTTTCGAAGGCTAGTGGATGTGTATACGGACACACACACACACACGTAGATAAGTAGGTAAGTATGACGCATACCGCGACGAGCGGGGTAAATTGAAGAAAAACTGGGTCAGACTATAATGGCAGTCGATCTTGATACCACGATGTCGAGAAACGGTCGCATGTAAACGTGACAATCGAACACGCGGAGTCGAAGAAGGATCGGCGACGAGGAAGAGAAAGGAAAGGGATGAATCGCGAAGAGATGTACTATTTATGCGATTGAGAAGGAAGAGTTGCGGCAGACGTAGATTCGCAAATGCTTTGCACTTATTGTTAGATAGATGTGCGTTATTAGCTCCGTTGGATGTCAATGGTATCTTGAAAGCGAGATGGAGTCGGGTATTACAGAGAATGTCTCGCAATTCCGCTGTAAATAACGGCGCGGTATTGAAATACAGTAGTAAATAAAACACTTAGAGACAGCATAGAGAAAGCTCAGTTAGAATAATTTACGAACGCAGGATTATATTAACGTCTAAACTCAAGTTATATTGCAAATGAATTTTGCGTAATAGGTATATAAAGCTACCTCTCTTCTTTTAAATTACAAAGATTATCTCGTCAAGCCTTTTAATTTGCTGGACTTTTCGAGGAAGCGTTCATCTCTGAAAGAATATATTTTGAGATATAACTTCTGATTAAAAAGAACCACTATATGCGCAAGCACTTTTACAATTTCGGGCTGGCGACGATTTGCAACAGCGGCGTTTTATATTTCCTCTCCGTTTCCATAGACGCGGCTCGCTGATTGCAATGAATCGGAGCGGAAACGTAACAAGGAGCGCCTCAACATTTCCGCGGTGTAAAGTGCAGTTGTACTTGGAGATCGAGATGCCACCGAATTGCTCGGCTGCGCTTCAAGATGTTGCGCCGCGGCGCAATTCTTCGATGTGTCGGAGGCGTGATTAAAATAGTGGCGAACGATTAATTCGTCAATAATTTGTTATTCATGATTAGTGAGAAAGATAATTAAAAATAAAATTATATATTTATTCTCCTTGGAGTGCATTAATACGTAATTAATCAAGTTTGTTTAACTCTTCAGTGAAATAAATTCAATTCTAAACTCTAATTACTTGAATTAATAGATAATATAATTATATTTCTTACTTTATTAAGATATAAAGTAAAGAATTGTACCACTATGTCTTTCTAAAAGTAAATTTGTTAAAATAACCGTTAAATATGATCGTATTTATATTGTAAAATGCGAGTAACAGAAAACGGAAATCATGATTAAGAATTGACCAGGCAAGAATTAACGACTCGAGCAAGTTTGTGAGCTCTAGCATGATTCATGTATCTGCGTAACACTAAACGTCTATCAAAATTTGTGGGTTGTACGTGCGATCGTTACCCGTGGTTGTTGCCTCGAATAAGTTCGCGACGGAACAGGTGGGATTCGCGCATCTCGCGGAATCCGGGTGTAAATCAAACACATAGGTACGTTGCAACGTACAAAAGGAGTGTCGGTATAATTTTCTATATCAAACGTCAAAGGGCGATTTATTCGCGGCGCGAGAAACAACCAGCGGCACGGTTTTGCTTGTAACGTTTCGCTCAATTTACAGCAAACGCCAGCCAGAGTGCTGCTGGAATTTTAATCAAATACGGAATCGCAATTACATCACTTAATATATTCGAGGGAAATATTCGCGCCGCGATAATTACTATTTTATTACAACTGTTATATCATCGTGCCGAGGATTCGGCGCGTTCAAACATGAACGTAGTTATCGCCGTCATTAAATCAATTTTAGGTGACTGAATCAAATGGAGATTAGAGAGTTCGTTTATTGGTGCACGCGTATGAATCGGCAAACCGCGAAGAATGCCTTTTGACCAATGCCTATGCGGCAAGCATTTACGCGGTCCGACAATCCCGACAAGGTTAGCCGGAACTATCCGTAGATAACCCGAGTACCATTCCAGGAAGGTACCACATTGTACAAGAACTCGGATAATCTGAACATCCGGATGGCGTGGACTGCCCGAGAGCTGCGTCGAGAAATGCACGAAATACTGACGGTCCAGATTACGCGTTACTAATATTACTTAGCGCTGTCGATGCGTTTTAAATATTACCTATAGTATTTTATCTATAAAGAGAAACACGTGCAATCTCTTTCTCTCTCTTTCTCTAGCGTTAAAATATATTTTAATATCCACATATTTTATTCTAAAATTGTGACAGTTCTCCGCTTAAACGTTGCTTATCTGAAATGTGGAATTTGCTCCCCTAGAATTCCTTTCAGCATCTTATATATTTGATACTTCTGGATCTTAATATGCATTATCGTAATGTAGAATAAAGACATGCTCGTTCGTTCGCATGCAGTAGTGAGATTCAGAAGAAAAGCACAAAGATGTTTGCGCCTTTACGAGAGCGGAGGACCTTATGCATTCCGATGGCGCGGTGATAACTATGAGATTTGCATACAGAATTGCGTCGAAAACCAGCATTTAGCGAATTCTCGAAGGACAGATAGTGCTCTTCGGGGTAATCACGAATCTGTTAAAGTCGGCATTGCGATAGTTTTTAAAATCGGTGTTGAGCACTGCTAATTAAATCAAATTAAACGTGTAACGCGGAAAGATGCGAGACGAATGGCGACCTTGGAGTGCTTTTAATTGCCACAATTGACGAGCGGGATCAAAAAGAGTCGTCGCGCTCTTTAGCGTTCTTCGCAAGAAAACGTGTCGCACTGTTCGAAGATAAAATCAGGGGTAGCCAGATGAAATTAATCGTCGTCAGCTTCTCGAGGATTATCGTCGCAATTCTAAAACGTGACAGCGTTAACGGGAATATCTCTTAAGTAGAGTGAAATAAAATAAAATACGTACTATTTATGATTACAATATAAATTTAAAGCACATATAATCTTAACCCGAAGTGTATGCATCAGACTAATGTAGAAACGTCTATAATTGGATCAGAATGATTTCATTTGATTGATATTTAATTATATCGCGACGAGTTCATCGTTATTTAAAATACGAAAATATGATTTACATAATGGAAACTATGTCGAGAGCAAAATAATCTGTGTCGAATGGTGCGAACGCCGTATCCACGGGTTGAAAATCGTTAGTACTACGCCGGGCGCAAGATAAAAATAAGCTCAGCAGGTCAAGCAACTGCCATTGTCTTGGTTGTTATCGTTAAGGCTCATTCTTTCGAAGATAAGCGCACTCTACGTGATTCGCGTCGTAGAATCTCGTGTTCTGATCTCGCTCTTTCACGAGTAGAACCACTCAAATCATCATAGAATGACTCCTTGAATTGATTCGTTTTCACTTAATTTCGATTAACACAACAATTTATTATTTATGACTTTTTTGTCTCGTTGATTACAATTGCGTAGAATATTTGTGTACCTATGGATTTACTAGCTTCAAAAAATCTATAAAAAATTATAGTATTTTGTTTAATTACTAGGGTATTAAGATTTTAATAACAAAAAGTAATAAGAAGAATCATGCAAAGCTTAATCCTCGAATCGCTATTATTGGAAATGAGATGGAAAATATGGAAATAAAATCACAAATCATACAAAAGGAGAAAAGTAGTTTATGATACACCCACCAATTGCGGCCAGTGGACTGTGAGGTAGACTTTGGCGCGGCCGAAGAGCCGCAATCTTCGTAATCTCCTCAGTTTCTTCTCGTTAAAGCCCATCCCCATGAAGACGGGCGCCACACGTGATCCGCACTGGCACTCCAGGTTGACAGCCGTTCTCCAGTTCTTACCACAACGATCAGCCACATTCAACAATTACAGTAATCGACACTTTGCGATTCTCGCGTCGATTTGATCGTCTCGCGATCACGATTCGACTGATCACTTCGTGGAAAAAGTTCCAATGAGGGAGGGATCAGTTTCGAATGGGAATTTACTGGTCGAAGGTGAATAAAGTTAATTGTGGAAGCTCTGTTTCAATCAATCTCGCAAATGGAAGATCTAATTTTAGGATCGGCTGATTGAAATAGAATAAAAGAGTAAATTGAGTTAACCATAAAAAAAATAGAATTATTATCTTTCCTTGATTTTTTCGATATTTTAACACAAGCAAGGTCGCAAGAGAAAGTTGTCGGAAATTATAACATTTCAACAAATTTATCATGTTCGATTTAAGCCATGACAATAGCAATAAAGAAACGACGATAAAGTAAATCTATCAGATGATCTATTGATTTTGTTTAGACACGTCGAAGTCTTTCGAGAGAAGTGGAATTTAAAAGTTTCTCCGAGTTTCGAGTTCGAACGAAGAGAAAAGCCAGCGGCAATCGAAAAATGCCACGTGACGGATAAATCTAGCGTGGCCTTGAACAAGCGGTTCGTCTTTCAACGCTGCTTGCATGCAATTACGACGACTGCATTTACATAATTGCCTCTCGCGTTTACACTTGTCACTGTGAACTAATCCGAACATAAGTTTGCAATGATTTTATCGCATTCGTCATTATATTCAAAGCGGTCTGCTATTGTACGCCTAACACTTTTTGATGGCACAATTAAGGAAAATAAAAATAGGATTTTTAAGATGTAATCACAATTGTGAAATTACAGTTAGTGATGTAATCTCGATTGACTGCTTTATATTACACTTTGACTGGCACGATTGGCTCGATATCTCGTGACTGCCATGCGATACAACCAAAAGAACAAGCATTATGCATTCTTATTGAACGAAGTTCCTCGTTCGCGATTGGGCGATTAAGTGTACGGGTGGGTACCAGCCCGCGCGATGGTCGAGATTGGTACGCGTGGAGGTAATATCTTGTTGTATATACGCCGTCTAATAATAGGGAAACGGGGCGAATACTATTTATATTATAAGTATCAATGTTATACATCTGCAAGTCTCGTGTTTAATAATCCCGTAACGTGAAGCGTATGAGCTCGTTGATTAAAAATAACAGTCGGAGTCCCATTGAGAAAACGTCACGAGAGAAGCAACATTTTGCGGTCACGATGAAACTTTTCTTTCCACTTATTATTTCCTCGCTTCGTTACGCTTCAATCTGTCTCGATATACAATAACTCCACTTAGCTGTGAAAAAGAAACAGGGATGATTTCTAAATTCGTGTAAACCGCGAAACAAGAGAGCGCATATCATATTGGACTGACCACGAAATCTTTATTAGAATTTTTACAAATAAATTTTATTTGTCTCAAGAAATCGAAAAGATGAGAAAATTATTTCCTACCTATGGACCGAGATTGAACGATTCAACAAGAAATTCACTTCAAGAGCAAATGTTACCATGTTAAAAAAGTGCTAAAAATTGAAGATCCACGATTTATCAGATCTGTCAAAAGCGTAACTGCGATCTGAGAGAGAAGGACGGGATTTGATTATCGAATGTCAGTCAGGAAACCAACGACAACGTGACCGTTCGCGCCGAGTGCCGAGGAACGCACTGGCAGTCCCGAAAGAGGGAGCGGACCCCGCGGGTTGCGAACCGCGCGAGTGACTGCCGAGTGCTGGAGAGGGTTGCCAGCTAGAGGGGTGCCGCAAGGGATGCTGCCAGCTGGAGTGGACGGCGCAAGATCTACCCCCACGCGCGCGCGCTCGCGCGATCTACACCCCTCCGATCCACCGCCGTCGCGTTGTTGTATCTCCGGCGCAGCTCTCCCGCCGACCCCGCCGTCGCGCGGGTTTCAAACAACTCCACGACGGACTCGTCTACCGCGCCGCTCCCACTGCCGCGCAACGAGAAAACGGAAAAATCATCCCTTGGCTTTGCCCGTCGAAGCGTAAGCGACGGTGGCCATCAGGGACGGCGGGGATGGTAAAGCGGCGGATATTACGGCCGACTTGCTGGACGTCTAAATGTTTTCGCGTCTATCGAGAACTTCGCTTGTTTGATAGCGCGACGAGATGATGAATTCTTTAGACGGAGATAAGGCTGCTTTGTATTAACCATCTCATTATAGAAAGTAAGTTTTGCTTGAAAAAGTGATAAAATGCAAAGACAAACATATCAAAGAACATTCGATGTATCACAATTCTGAGATATATCCTAATTCATGCTTTCTAATAGCGTGCAAAAAATTATATATCAAGAGACACGGTAGTGTCTCGCGCCAAGTATACGCGGAGCGAGACCGACCGTGACTCTTTTACGCGACGCGACGGGTTGCGAGTACTCGAGATGTTGAGATACATAATATACGTGAAAATGTTATCATACACTTGTAAATTGAAGAATAATAACATAGGTTAAAAACTATAAATTAGAAAATATAGAGGAAAATAAAAGTGACTTTTTCTTGTTTTTTCGCACATGCTTCTGTAATAACGAATAAAAATGTAAACTTTTATAAATCAAGAATGACAATTAGTAATTCGTGGAGAAAAAAATATTTTACATGCAACATGAAATATCGTATTAAAAACAGAAATTCTGCTTTATTGAAGAAAACACACGCGATGACAGGTGTATTCGCAGGATAGGCATTAAGCCTTAGGCGGAATTTCCGCATCGTTGAAAAACGACCCTTCTTCTTACCATTTAAATCTGCAGCATTTTTTACATGCCAGCGAGCAAAGTAAAGGGATGACGTTTCCGTTCTCAAGCTATAGAGAGTTCTTTCGACGTATGGTTTTCCTTCCCTTTTTAAAGCGAGCGAGATTATACTTTTGCATATAAAGGCGAAAAACGCGATGCAGGATCTAAAACACCGCGCTCATGATATAAATTTTAAGTCACAAAATTACAAAAAAATAGAGAGAAAAGCTAAAGTAGAAGAGCGAAAGACGTTTAAATATTTGCAATTGATATCGACGAGCGAAGGACAGAAAGTTGGACATCGGAGGTAGTTATCAGTGTAACATTATCGCGAACGTAGCTCTCGTAATTAAAAAAACATCAAGATACGTAGTCTACCTATGCCGTGGCATCTCTCTGATATTCTCGAGCAGACAAGAGTGGAACAAGAGTCGTAAAGAAGAATCTCGGCAACGAGATATAACTCGTGATGCGCTCTGTAATTTATACGCAGCGTCGGAAATAAAAAAGAATAGCGCGTAACCGTGATGATGAAGGTCGAAGGAAAGGGCGGTAAAGGAGAGAAAGCGTCTACTGCTGAGACCTTTGCACTCTGTACGTACGTAAGTGTAGTGACTTACGTTGCGCGCCATCAAATGCTCCGGCCTCACTCCGCCCCGACTTTCAACCTATCTCGCGCCCACGATCCTTCGTTACCCTCTTGTTTCCATTAGGAGTGATGTAGTGCGTGAAACGCTTTATCTACCCCTCTCACGGATTCGCACTACGGTCACTTTCTTTTCCCGCCCCTCGCTCGGTTTCGTTGAATAACGTTGGGCTGACATCGCGTAATGCGAAAGGCGGAAAATTTCTAGTGAAAAATGTTTGAGCGAGACGCGATAGGTATGGATAGAAAAGTTTGATAATTTGAATGCGCAATATATATATCCACAATAAATTCATATATAAAATCCGAACATTGCTTTGCTTATAACCGATATGTATGTATAAAATAGTCGAATATTTAAGAAACTATTCGTTTACACTATTATACTATTGATTCAATTATTTGCTTGCATTACTTGAAAAGAACAAAAAGAATTGGTATATATGACGTAAAATATCTTTATGACTCCGGATGCGCACTATTAATGCACTCGATTATGCGATATTGCGATCGATAAGCTATTTGGAGCGAATATTTGCACAATCTGACAAATCGCATCCTGGTTGAAGCTATATGAAGTATTTTGAATTGCATAATTAAAGATTTTATGTGGATATTTGGTGATTGCTAGTTGTCAAGCCCTTGTAAATTATATATAATAATTGAGAGCTTCTCCATGTAAGAGGGATGTAAGTAAAAAAACTATTTTAAGAAAAATGACTTTTTGATAGTCACTATCCATAGTCGTCATCTTGCTGATGTCTGTTGACTGTTCAAAGAAAACTGAGAGTCAAGCTTGAAAAATGCCTTTGATGGGCTTTTTGAATGCGCTTGTCTATCAAACCTATAGTAACTTCCTAGTTTACTTATCTTTCTTTTGCAATAAAAAGTCGACTTATACATCCCTCTTGCATAAAGGCCCTCAATTTTTATGATAATTAATTCATTAGCATATATGATAATTATTTCGTTCATTAAAGATATACCAGTAAGGTATACCAGTTTCCTAAATTCAAGAAAAATCACAAGATTACCGTTTTATTTATAACGCCTGGTCAATGAAAGTGATATCTACTGCAAAAAGTAGGCTTTCACATATTTCATGTATCAACATTTCACAAGTGTTCTTATATTTCTCAACCGTGTGCTTAACTCCAATGCATTTTCGTCGAATGTCATTTTCTAATGCACATACTATCGTTCTTGAATGGCACTTTTGACCTCGCGACTGATGTCGATCGCTTTAGAAACGTTTCGCCGCTTGCCTCCTCCGGAGAGTGCATTGTGCATTAACCGCACAAGGTACGAATGCGCAAAATGGAATGCGAACGATGCAGTTCGGATATATGAAAAATTTCCGATGCAAGATCAAAGATTTTCGAAGACGCAGATGAGAATGCATTTGCGCACGTAAAAGCGGATATGAATGATCTAACCGGCGCAGATACCGCATAGCCGCGAATGCACATAGTGCGAATTTTTCGTATTTTTCATTCATTCGTATTGCAGAATAAGCGCTGACGCCCAACAAATAATGATGCGCCAATCTGAATACTACAAAAAAATCTCTAAAAAAGAGATTATAATGACATGTATCGTTTCCGTATAAAAAAATTTTTAAATATAAAACTTTTAGACAATTTTTGGGCACATAAAGATAAATATTTATTCAAAAAGATATGAAGTTATGAAAATTGAATATCGATATAAGTGTCACAATGTTTTGTTCCTCGCGACTAAACACTAAATTGTTATTTCTTTGAAGAAACTAGAAATCTTAAACCCACTGTCACTCACATCTATCACTCAGTCTGTTTACCAATGATGTTTGCAAATTCAAGAGTCAAGAGTCGTAAAGCATCATGCGAACATAACGAGAGCGGAAGTTCGGATAGACTCGGTTATAATTTAATATGCATTGCGGGCAGGGTAATATCCATTAGGGTTACTACGCAAAGCTCGTTACCCGTTGAACAGAGGAGCGTGTACCTGAAATGAGTCGCCCACTCTACCGGCCGGCTCTTTTGCAATTATTTACCGGCTTGCAACCCTGCCTCTGCCAGCGCGGCACTCGCTTTTCGCACGGCGTCGCTTTTATACCGCTTTACAGGAGATTGCAAAATAACCGCGCGGATGTTGTTACGAAGCGAAAACTACCAAACGCGCTCTCATAATAATTATATGAATAAAACGAAGAACTAAAATTTTTATTCGTGAATTATTTCCAGGATATTAAAGCGGTCATTATGTTACGTTTTACGACAAAGTGTTTAAACATCACAATGTTTAGGAAAATATTATTGAGAGAAAAATGACATTTCAATATCATGAAATGTTACAACGTTACACTCGCATTTTTCTTAAACGTTAAACTTTTCTCATTAAGTAAAGATGAAAACGCCATTACGAGTTTCTTTCTAAATTAATTTCTTTTCCTTACTATATGTCTGTTAATATCAACCTGTTACCATCAACGTGCCGGTTTGTCTGATGGATTAATTTGGGCCAAGGTCCTCGCGGGCATGTTCTTGTAATGTTCACTTGCACGCGCGTTAGCGAACTTTTGGGGAACTCATCGTGAAACGTGTACGAATTTGGACGAAGGAGGGTAACGGACATATCACTGTGAAATGCCAAGAGAATTCGGGATGAATGTTGCGCTCGACGTGGACGATGACTGTAGCGTGTTAATTATCCCGTTTGTCGGGTAAAATTGTTTCCGATGACACCGGCGGAATTTAATTTCACAAACGCGCACGTAGTTGACGAAGTTTATGCGTCTGTTTATTATCCGAGTTGTAAGACATAGTTATACTTCTTGGGAATTTAGTCAGACACTTCAGCCTTAATGAACAAAACTTTTTTCAATAGATAGAGACCATTCCACGACGTCATCTAATATTTCCACTTTTAACGATAGTGAGAATTCAAACGGCCTTAAATTTCTTCGCGCGTTTTCCGAAGTTTATTGAGTTTCGCAACTCAATAAAAGATTTCCTGTCTACAGGCAACGAAGAAGACAGAGACGCGTTTGACACGGATGCATCGACGAGTTTAGGATTAAGAGTCCGCCGGGCGATAATCGGATTATCCCGGCGGCGATTAGTAGCAGTGGATTCCTAAATCCCAAGGGTTGCACGGGAGAAAGCGAATGGATTGCGGGCTGCAGGGCCGGCCGCGAACTTTGAGAACTCGCTGCTAATGCCAAGAGACGACCGACGCGGAACGGGCGCGCACGTACGTTTCGTTACGTGATAAGCCCGCTCGATTCGCGCCGGGCACGTACGTACGTACGTTACTGTCCCGCGATACCAGACGCGAGAACACGGTCGGACGGCCTTAAAATTCCCGTCGCATCAAACTGATTATAAAGGAAGAATCGGGAAGAGGCGGTCGGTCGGGAGAGGTAAGTCCGACTCGAAACGGACGTCGTAATTTAGGTCGACGGCGATAAGGAACGTGCCGGGTATTTCTCCGGTTACTCTCCACATCGGACGATTCGCTTTATTCGTCTCCCAGGTGAGATTAAATAAAATAAAAAGCAGGCGGAACGAGAAACATGAGGCCGTGCGAGGAGGTCTCGCGACAGCTTCGCTACCCTAGCCCGGTCCAATATTTGCCACGACGCGAACGACCGGACGTAAGGCACGAGAAACTTGTCTGTAATATCACGGTCTCCCAAATTCGACGTTACGATTGACATAGTTATAGTTCCACGTTACGAAGAAACGTGGAATCGATTAAAGGTAGAAGAAAAATGGAGGAAGACAATCGGAACTGCGTGATATATAGGCGTTCTGAAGAAGATCTTAAGACAGCAACGTGAAGAACTCATGATTGGTGCAAAGATAGAATAGTAACGATGCCGACGAGAAGCGATAAATTATAGATTCCGCGTTCTGTCGCGAACCACACGTGAGAGTTCGCGCTCGAAACGAAAGCCGCTCAATTTCCGTGTCGAGCGACATGTCTTGTTATTTCGCCTTGGTTTTCCGCGCGGCACAACCATCCGACAAGGCAAGGCAAGAGCTTTGAAACTGACTTTCCGCACCATCTTTGTCGTATTCGCCTTTGTCGCCGGGAACTAACTATGTTTCCGCACAGAGTGGCATGCGTCTTTTCGAATTAATTCTAACGAGCGCTTTGTACCCCGTGCCTCGCGCTCCTGCAAACTCGCTTTCCTGAAACGACCGAGAGGATCGCGGCGAAAGATTTCGCGTCTGCTGCAAAGTACTTGACTACGCTATTTTGTGTACACTGACTATGCTATTTGTCGTTGATTTACATAGACCATTATCGAAGAGGTACCTTTGAAAATACAAATTGTAAAGATACACAAAACCTTTTGAATAAGCGAATTTTTATACTAAATTGGCAATGACGTATTCTTCCACATATAATTTGAGAAAACTGTGAAATTATATCGATAAAATAATGATAATAAAATCATTCTATCAGATGTCACAGTTGCTAAAATGATGATTAAATGTATGACAGACCGTTCTTTTTGCTCATCAGAATAGCTCATCAGAAACTTAGAGGTTGAGACTGACAATGAGAGGTAGTCCAGAAATGCAAACGAAATGTTATAATAGAAAATTCTTTATGTAAATAATATAATAGTAATAAAATATGGATTTACGGTATTATCGTTTACAAAGACGCGTGTAGGTAGGTACAGTTGACATCGTGGGATCGCGGGCGCATAATAGTAGGCGCGTTAGTACCGGCGATAGTAAGGCATCCTAATCCTTAATTTTAATATGCTATAGTTCAGTAAATTTGATTGAGTTACTTGTTCGGCGGGAAAAAAGGGAGTTTATTCGATATACAGGTATATATAATATTATGCATATCTATGCTTTACCGTGTTGTACTGTTCTTCGATGTCATGATTGCAGCGCGATTGATTTATTCTCGTGTATTAGCGTGTAATAGGCCGATAAATTGTTAGATCAAGAATCTGCGTGTACTGAGACGGAGAATGCTCGGCGAAGACAGAGAGCGCTTTATCCTCAACAGTAGTAATGCACGCATTGCACAGTGTGCGGTGTCGGATGCCGAGAACGCTCGACGAAGACAGAGAACCCTCTACCTCCTTGTTCTACCGACACTGATTATAGATTTCTGTAGAAACTGATTGCCAAGAACACTTGATAGAGACAGAGAACGATCTACTCTCTAGTTTGTTGGCGAATCATGAAGTCGGTTAAATGCAGAGACCGCTTAACCCTCTTGTTCTATTGATCCTAATGAGGTTGATCAGGTACTCAGAAACGAATTCAGTGGATTGAAATTGTGAAGTGAATAGCTCATGGCGGCGTATTAAGTTTTGTTGATAACTGGAATCGTCGAACGGTTGCTGCCGATCAACGTGGATCGGAAATGGTCAATATCTTTTGTTGGTTGCACTATCGATCGATACGAGACGATGATGGGAGTCTTAATTGGAGAACTTACGTCTAACGGTCGTTATGGCGATCTTACATAATATAATTACAAATTGAATGGCACACTGCGCTTTTCGCTTGGCGCATGATTTTTGCAGCTAAGTTGTTTCTAAGGCAGTTGGCCGGAATGATACATTTTGTGTCGTTACAAAGTTTTAAGTTTTATTTAAGAAATTTATGTTTAAAAATTACTCACACACATTATCCATAGCAGTAGGAGGGAAAAACTCGTGACTTACCTGTAACAAAATAAATAATCTGTGGTTATTAAACAAGCGAGAAAAAAGCGTAGATAAATAAGTGCGAACATATAGCGCGAGAAATCGGCAATTTCGCGCGAAGGAGCAAAAGGAAATGGAAAGTTACGTTCAATGAGGAAACAGCGTCATAAAGCACAATAAAGTGTTAGCCGGAGGAATCTTTCTTATTTCCGTGTTCAAACTGTACGTATATATGTATATATGAGAAATAAGGCAACTAATTTTGAGACGATTTTATGCCGCTCTTGTTGTAGCTTGTGTATAAAAGTTATCACGTTGTTGAAGTATCGCTGTGACATTAATAATAAAAGGGTCGAGTCGCAAGAGGTTCATTACTCTCGCATATACAATATTCGTCAGCGCGTTTGTAATAAGCTCGTGCAATTTTCACGCAAAAATAGAGAATCAGTGAAAAACGCGAGCGCGCAAACAGCGATTAACACATTTCGTCGGCGTTGTTCGGTTTGATTGTCGCTCGCAACAAGCAATAGAACGAAAATGTGCGACGATAAATCGCAATTTACGCGGCAAACAATCTCCCCGTTCGATAATATTCTTGTGATTGTGGCCATCGTGATTCGTTCACGACGAAATGATGAGAATCGAAAACTGTGCACTGAATAGGTATAATTGATTCACCTCCGCGCATTTCTCTGCTTCACGGACTATTAAGCGGTAACAAAAACACCGTCGGTGGATCTCGCGGGTAGAGAAGGGAATTAAGGCGAATTGATGAGACTGATCTTTCCTCGAGGTGTGCGCCGAGCGTTGAACTCGCTGGCGCATAAATAGCCGACAATGCGGTTATGCTAATCGGCCGCCGTCGCCGCGTAACTCGGCCAATCGCCCGATAAATCGACGAAATAAATTGGTTTTCGATAACATTACCGTGAAAACGCTTGCGCTTGAGGAACAGGGAGGAGGGATGTGGAGGTCAAAAAGGAACGAGGTGAGTCCTGGTAGAAAATCTTGGAGAGCAAAGGAACCTTCGGTTCGTCGTTCGGGCGCGGATCTCTTTGTCACTTGAGAACCCTTTAAGCCACTTTACGTGCTAGCTAATTTCGTGTCGACACGAACTACACCTGATCTTCGTTTACCCCTGCTCCCTCCTCCCTGCTTGTCCACCTGCGTCTTGACTAAATCTTTAAGCATGATGTTGGAACACGCAGCACGAACACATAATTAGCTTTAAATCTAAGATCACAAGATTGAATATTACGTATTAACAAGAGATGACGAAGCAAAAAAAATTGTTTATGATAGTTCTGTAGATTCAATAGATATCAAAGGAAGTGTATTAGTGTAGGGAAGAATACTAATTTCTAATAAATATAAGTGAACACGAGATTAGGCAAGTAAAAATAGATGATCAGTCGCTAGTACCTATGTGCAAAACATCGTAGAGACAGAGGGGACTCAATGATTTACATCTCTTGGGGACATCAGGATAAGTACGAGCGGTATTATAAAAGAACAATGCTGGGCTCCTGGGGAAGAGAGCATTATCAGCCACCTGCTGTTTCAGCAACTACTGCCTGTTCCCTCAAAACACGCCTTTTACACATTTTGCGAAAGACGCGTTGGGGGAGCTTTCGATTTCGTGGGAGTGGCAAAAAGCGTTCGCAACATCCACAATATTTTATACACTCAAATAAGGCATAGGAGTTTTTCGAAGAACAGAAAAACGTGGACATCCGCCTGAGTGTAAATGAAAAAAAAGTCGAAGACAGGCGAACTTTTGAGAAAATTATATCGTGAAAATAAGATTTGGATGCAGAAATAATGTTATATTTTTAGATGTATTCAAATGTCATGTAGGAAAATTAAAAATTCCTTTAATAAATCCTCTAATAAATTATCAAAAAAATGAGTGTAGTTTTGCTTTAAATTAGGAAATTGTTTATTTTATTTTTTTTATTCAATCATCTAGATTTAATTAATAAGTTAAAATAATAGAATCTTTGATCTAAAATATGTTTTTAAAGTAGTAAAATTTACCGTTTTAAGTACAGAACGCTTTATTTAACGTTATTTAACAATTTTTCCGCTATTTCATTAAAATACTATGTTGTCCAGGTTGATTAATGAATAAAACAAGATTATTCCGTTCGCTAATACGCATATGATTAACAGCTTATAATTTCGCGCAATACATTTTACACGAGATACAAGTAATTTTTTAAATCTCTCTTTCTCGGTATTATTTCTAATTATATATTTAAAAAATTAATGTATTTGAGAATGACCGATAAATAATTCTACTCGGTCGTAATTTTCAATGCATATAAAATAAAACCGTTTCAACGTTAATTGTTGTAGTGTGATATTTGTTATTATATACACCATATCAAATTTAATTGTCAAACATAAAAATATCTTATTTTTATAACGAACATAGGATTTTCTGTATTATACTTTATCGAATATAACCGAATACATTTCAGAAGCTGACTTACTTTCATATAGAATTTTATGAGTTGTGTATACGGTACAGCGAATATTTCTTGAGCGCTTATAAGCACCCACAATGTAAAGTTAAAGCGAAAATTAAGATGTCAAGGAATTTTTACTCGAAAGGGCCGAGATGCGCAGATATTGCATCTCCCTTGCGCGCTTCTTTCGAAGGGAAGTTTTTGCGAGGTCGGGCGGACTCGCGTAGTCGTCATTTATGCCCCGAGCGTATACATAATGTGCCCCGCATTCGTGTCGTACTGATAGGAAAGTCGTAAAGATAGCAGAGAGGAAGCGCACTCGTGGATGTTTCTTACGACTCGCATGACTCGTCGAAAGGCGAGTGCAGGCGATAAGAGCCGGTTCCTATGCGCACGTACGAGTAATCAAATGACGAAGTATTATGTATTTACGTGAAAATAACGATGGCCATGCTTTCGTCACTTGATCTTCGTGTCGAAGAACATCAATCTCGAGAGAAGGGATTATTTGCGAAAATATAGAGAAAACGTAAATCGTGACGCGTAAAGAAAGACAGAAATCGCGATTGATTTAGAAGCCACTGATCATTGAATATTAAACTGAAGTGTCGAACGTGTATAAAATCCCCGCGAGTAGATTTTTGCAAAATTGCATTTTTACAAGGTATAAGTACCACCCGCTGCGGAGGTGCATTAGTTGCGTCAGTTGCGAATCTGGGGCGAGCAGACGCAGCTAATGTAACGGTCGATTTGTTATCGCGCCATTAACATTTACACATCATTAACCGTTAGCAATGTCGATAACCATGCCGTTGGAATTTTCGCGGAAATTTCATAATATATGAGAAAATTTGAAAGACCTCCATTTATCTTCTTTATATCTTCGTATCGCACTAATGGCACAGTACCGCTATTTTACTGTAGCAAAGACGTACAAGACGTGTGCAAATTATTAATGCATTAATGTATATAGCTCTGAAATTTCTCAGAAAGGGAATATTTCAAATTAATTAGTACAATTACATAACGATCAATTATATGAGTTAAAACATGATTTTCTTATCTAATATATTGTCAGAGCAAAAATATGATGTTCTTCCAAAATTTATGTGTTGTCTTTTTAAAAGTTTTCTATGCAATTGTATATGTTTCATAATTTTTGGTATGTTCTAATGAAGACTGTTCATACATCAAAATTAAGAATGCTTTATGGGATAGTCTATAATCCATTTAGCAGCGTTACTAACAATACGATATACAACAAAATTGCGTAGATCTATTTGAATCCCGAGAAAGAAACGAGATAAAATATCGTTAAGCTTACCCTCTCATTGGTCGCCGCGTTGGAATCTGAGATGGAGAACGTGTCGACGATGGAGTCGAAGCGTACGAACTTTTTCGGGTGATGGGCTTTCTTCGAACGCGGACAGAGCGAGCACATGGCTGGATCTGTCGGCGTGGTCGGGGGCATATTTTCGAGAACGTCTTCTCGCGATTTCACACGATTGTCGACACTATAATTGTTTCACTGCGAATCATTTGGCGTAATCTGAATCACTTGTCGGTCACGAGTCGCCGAATCGCCAAAGCCGTCCAATTTTTGCGAAGACGCACAACGTTGACGCAAAATCGTACTTCTCGTTACTCTTCGTTACTAATTTCTAATCGCATGATTAAGAGCCTGTTTACTGGCAGTGATCGTTTGTGTCATTTTCCGTATATCACTATTTTTGCCTTCTCATTATCTTAAATTGTTATTATTCCTCACATTTAGATACATAGCTTCTACTAGTTTCTAGAGCTCATATGATTCAAGGACACTTTGTTAATAGTCCCAATGTATTTTTTAAATATTCATAATGAACATTGGGAACTTCGTGGAAAGACGTGTAAAAAATTGAGAATGCTTTAACTTTTTAAATAACTTTTTAGTTTTTATTATATATTTTATTGTATGTGTATTTAACATGTTATACCAAAAGTTTTCGATAATTTTTTTAAATTTAAAATAAAAACAGGCCTGCAATACGTCGCCCCACTATCTATGAAAACATACACGAGTTTTGTTCTTATGCTTATCTTTCTTCTTTTCTTCTTTTTCTATTTTTATTCTTTTTGAAGTAAGCTGTATTTTGCTTTCTCAATTATTTATTGCACTGTTAGAAAAAAAATGTATGTATATAGATATACGTAATATGTAGATTTATGTGAGTTTACAGTATATTGTAAGCTCAAATAGCTGTTCGGATCAGTTATTCTTGCGAAAAGCTTTCGATAGAGCTTGCAATGAAACAAGGGACGACATCTGATAGCAACGGTGTCTACCGAAGTGCAGAGGTCGGTATAGAAGGAATTCGTGACAGTTGCACGTTGCACATGCAACTGCAAAACTGCAATACCTTACGGATGAGACACAGATTAGTCGTGGAATGTTGCAAAACGCGATCGTATCTTAAAAATGTAAAAATTTAGTAGAAATTTAGTTTCGTTTTCACATATTGGTTCTACTTATCTGAAAATCAAAGAGAAACATAATATTTTAAAAATATTTTTCAAATATAAATATTTTTAAAATATTATGTTTCTCTCCTGTCGCAAAACAATTGTTCCATCCCATTATTCATTTTGTTCGTACCGTAATTTTTCAACAGCAGCCCATTTGGATTTTCAGTTACGCGCGAGTTTCTCTTTAGCGTATTGCCACTAATTGGTCGATGTTTTCTGAGCTGTTCCAGTTAGTAGTTTATACGTGCCGTAGTAATTTGTTACATAATTGCTTCTCGTTTCTTCGCAAATTGCAATTCATTAGCATGATTTCGTAATCAGTAACTCAATTATTATCCTTCCTTTAAAGTCATTTGATGAAGACTGAGTGCATGAGAGAATTATGCAAACTTCTTTAATCAAATAATCAATTTTTATTTGACTAATGAAATAATCAATGACTCAATTCTTTTCCAAGAAAAAATGTCAAAAAATATAAATAAGTATATAAATTTGAATAATTTGGAATTCTGCAAGCTTGGAGAGAATCAACGCCAACGAAAGCGATTCAAGTGCATGAGGTATATCATATTACTGAACAACGCGACGAAATCGAGTTCTGCCTCGCTAGAAGAAAAGAACGACACAGTGCGTCCTTCAAGATGCATTTGGCTCGACGTGCACCTGACGGAAATGCAATCGAGTTACCGGCAACCGCAACACTAACCACCGTCCGTCGACATCGCTTCGCTCAGCCCACGCTTCAGTTAACTAGATATTTCTTCTTCTACGTGGCGTAACTCCCATTTGTATATCCTTTCAATATGCCATAAACAATCGCGAATTAAATACACGATATTCGATTGACGTCGCTAAAAGCCCATTATAATTCCATGGATTATATGTTCAAATCGATCTGAAGATCTACTGAAAGGGATCGAAATTAGATAAATAAATATTTTCCACAATACAAAAAATACCAGAAGAAATTCTAAAAAATGTATCCTATTTGCGCCTTTTTTACTTTGATACGCGAGAAATAAATTAAGAAAATAAAGCAGTTTTTTTGTGATATGAATACTAAACTCGTGTTGATCAGTCTATAGACTGACGGCTATTTTATATTTCTTGCCACATATATCGCTTGTGTAACTGTAAACGCGCGTATATTGATTTGCGACTTGATTGCAAACGAGGTTCCTCCGTACGTATGAGAAACTAATCGATGTTTCTCTAAACGTGAATGAATCGCGCCTGTCTGCGGCAGACGGAGGACTAATCGACGCGGTTGTTGCAACGTAACTTCCGACGTCTGTAGTAACACATGGATGTTGAAATAGTTCAGGTGAATTCCACAAATTGAAAAATATCCGTACGCGTCTGTTTTAAGTAATTGTCCTGGCTTTTTCGTGAAAGATAAACGTTTGATTCGCAGTATAATAATCGGCATTAATTTCCGATCATTAATCAAGCTTTTTTTTTTAAGTCTACTAACAACTTGTTCAATTATTGATGTCAGATTTATCTCTTTATTTGTTCTAAAGAGCGTAGAAAAATCGGTATTAAAATCAGTTAATAAAGATAAGATATAACGACAGTTGTATATATACGAATTGAGACGGTAAATCGTAATTGATTGTAAACTGATGTCTTAGCATATTAAACCGAAAGGCGAGTAGAAAAAGCACGAGTGAAAGAAGATCTTGCGAAAAAGCAAATCGCCCGCTTCCTGTTATTTTGCGACGCTAATTGGCGTTTGACGCTAATGCGCAGGTTAGCGTCAGTTCGTTATCGTTATAAAGAGGAATAACGGGAAGAGAGAAGCGAGTGAGAAGTTGGTTCGACAACTCTTACAGTTGGGTCACCGCGCTCAACCTTGCTTCGACGAGTTTGTTATCGGTCTTATTATCGCGACTCCGAATGCAATAATGTAACGTGCAATCGATATTGGCCGTCTCTATACACGCGTACATGAACATGGACTTGGGATATAGACGGAACATGAATATGGACTTGACTGTCTACATAACGATAATTGAATAGTATCATGATAAATTAAAGCTCACTCTCTCTACCTTTTTAAAATAACTTGACGACTCTAATTTATGAGTGTCTTTTCTCTCTCTTTTACCCTCTAATCGCCTGACAAAAGTTTATAATTTACAAGTGCTGGATAGTAGAAAGAATAATGGAGATTAATGCTCCCATATACAACGTTCCAGACCTTTTTCGCACGTATTATAAAAAAATATGCACTTCAGAGATATATTCGCACGATATTTGTCTAATGTAATGTGTACGATGAAAAACGGTCATAAAGAGAATTTAAGATGATTATGAAGTTTCCACGTATGCTTGTAATTATGGGGAGTGCAACAAGGACTGCAACGTAAAAACATATTTTCTGCGAGGTGACTTTAATTATCGCGCATTTTCTCGCGTACATTGAAGTCGTATAAAACACGGCCATCGGCGCGCAACACCCGCCTTCATGATAAATTAAGCTATGTGTTGTGCGACTCAAAGGAGAAATGATGAGATCGCCCAAGACTAAGTTAACGACACTGTTTTTGTTTGTTAAACTGCGTAAAATACGTTTTCAAAATTAATATCAGATATATTATAATTCTCTTTTGATCTTCTCTTTCAAGATAAATACTTGTCTACTCAGGTCTAAGTATTGACTATCTAATTCAATAGCTTCAAGATATAGATTGACCTATTGACCCTTAACACCATTCCTCTCCTTCCAAATTTGAAACAGAATTGGCTCGTTTCACAACTACAGATAATTCAAAATATGTACTAAATTTATATTAAAATATATCATAAAAAGTTTATACGACAGTAACTTGTCTTCTCTCCCTTTCTTTCTCAGGTTAGTTTATTAATCAGTAGTTCTCTGACAATTCAATAAGAGATTCGTATGTAATGATAGTAAGATAATGATGAACTTATTGTTAGAAGTTGAAAACGATTGTTCTTAGAAGTCACGTAATGAACAAATAATGGGCAATCTAAAGAGGTTAAAGATCGTCGATAAATGCCAAGATCGTCTATAGTTGTGCTATTATCCCGAGTAGTCGATAAACGGACACTCATATAGAAATCACAGATCTGTAGGTCGCTCTGAACTACTCTGAAGCCATGGAGGTCGGTCGATATCATCACGCACGAACCCGAACGCAACCCGATGGTCCAATTGAAAACTTACAATCGCGATTATGTCGCCGGTGTGTTTACAAAGTTGCAGACTTTACGACCTCGGCAATATTTTCCCGCTTAGTTTCGAACACGACGACAAAAGCCGGAACTCTCGCGTGCAAGTACGCGCGCAGGTGCCTTCCACTACTACTTTAAGAGCTCTCTAAGAAGAGGTATGAGGACGATCGTTTCCCACCACGGGATCGATAAACGATTTGAATTATTCAATCAGATGTTCTCGATGGATGCCACGAAGCCTTGCACACAGACATGATGCTAAATTTGCGCTGCTCCGTCGTCCGTATTTCCTTAAATAGTCCATATCGTTCGCTTTTTTAGTTTCATTTCAAACACGGAAAAGATATTGACGACAATAAAAGATACTCACGTCAAAATTGTTTTATAAATATTAAATTATAAATACGTAACGTATGCACATCCAAATTTTTGAGTAAAAATATTTTTTAAGTTTAATTTTACTATTAAATTATTTTTAATATCTTTTAAGTTCAAGTTTAACTTTAAATAATCTATATTCTATAATTAGCTAACTATAATGATCTATAATTTATGTCAAAATTCAATATAATATTCTATTTATTATTTTATATAATATATGCATATACCGTAAATTTTTAAAGCAGGCTTTATATTGTTAGAAACAGAATAGGAGAAGACACACATCGATGTCATTTCTGTCATCTCATCGTAATTATGCGTAATTAATATGACATATCTAATTTCTATCCGTTGGCCTCCGAGTGCCAGCTGTTCTCGAAGAGGAGTCACTGACTTAACTCAGGTTTCTTAGCGGTGAATGATTTATAGCGCTATTCTTCACTCAGGTTACAAAGATGCGTTTCTTGGTACGAGGCGTAAATGCGTAATCATCTCGCGCGATACACATCCGTCGCGCACGTGCATGCACGTGCGTATGCGTGGCATGTAGCGTACGATTTGCGAATTGCGAAACACCTGCACGAATATCGCAGGAAATCATGCCTTCCGCGAATGAGTGAGCGTGCCAATAGTAAATGCCACGTGTTCATTGTCCGATAAATTTTGATGGCGAAACACGATGGCGAGACACGTCGTTAATGTCGACGATATTAACATCGTTATCTCGCATTACCTCGAAATTTATTATCAGCTAATGCACGCACGCACTCACACACCGCCTGTTTATTTATGCGACCTCATTAGACAGTTTCATAACGCTACTTTGTATCGCGCGAACAGATACATTTGGCGAATTACGTTTTGTTTTAATTGAATTCTGTTGCAACCTAAATTTCGTTCGAATAAATAGATTACGCGAATAAATAGAAATTTATTCCATTGCTCTTGGTAAGGCGATGCCGTCCGTCGGGGAAACGCAACGTAAAACGAGATAAAGTGAAGCTGAAATAAATAAATGTTTCGCCTTAGAGTTGCATTAACCAAATTGAAATGCATAAAAGGAGAAGAGAGAGTGCACTTCACTCTACTTAAGATTGACTTGTGTTTCGAGAAAACTTTCCTAAAAGTGTTTTAAGCGATTAATTTCACCATATATACTAATACTTGTTAAAATTAGGCACAGATTCAACGTTCCATTCATGACGGGAACCTTAAGAAAGTAAAAATTAAGTAAAAATGCGTCTTTCAAATGCACCGCCGCGCCGTTGCGAACGCTGACCTATATCACTAGCCAGATCGGCACAACGTTTGTGAACCATTACGTAGTCTCGACACGTGCGTTTCCGTATTTCTCGCACACGGTGCACGCTGGATACGTTTTATGCTACGGCACTATCGGCGACTTGACGATGACAGATTGATTGGCTAAATATTATGACGGTAATCAAAACTAGATGGCGATACGTGCAATGATAAACAAGCGAGCGGAGGTCAACATTGCAGTGCACATTAGTTTGATAATGAGATCGTTATAGCAATGTGTGCAAGAATTGTTTTACAATGGCAAACTGGGAATAAAAAAATTTCAAACTTGAATTTTTACATAAAATCAACTTTTATTCTCAAGTAGAAAGTTCATTTTTCTGACGTCGAAATTTAATAGCCGCAAAAAAGCGTTCTGATAAATCCCATTTGCCAAAACAAATTTGTTGATGTAAAATGTAAATTGCAATATAATTATACATTCTTCTTCGATATTTCTTCATCTATAAGTCAAAATTTATTTTTAAGTGTTGTTAATAATAAGTAACAATAGATATAATTTAATCATAATTTAATTGCTCATTAATTTTGTTCTTTAATTTAAGATAAAAGAAGTTAATAAACTATCGAAGGGAGAGATCAAGTTTTATCTCGCAAAGCATCGTTAATCTAATCTCGTTACATAAATACGACACGAGAGAGAAAAATGAGTTGAGTGAGCAATATATCAACAAATGCACATTAGATTTTCTCAAAATAAATTCAACATTTCGTCACGGCCCGCGGATCAAAAAGAAGGACGCGGGGAGGTGCAGGGTAATTACCGAGCAAGGAAAGAGTCTCTTCGTAGTTGAATCTCGCTCTGTCCGGTCGTCGCGACGCGAGAGAACGGACGAATACGCAACATTGTGCACTTGCAAGCACGGCTACACACGTGCACATTAGGCGATACACTCTTTAAATACCTCGTAACGTACGGCCGGGCTCTCGCGCAAGAGCATCTTACGTACGCGCCTCCGCATGACCGGATGCTGCATGTATCGTACATATGGAGGCAATGGCGCTTCTTCTCGCCTCCCCACCGCGAGATACGCGAGCTTTAATCTGGGTGAGCCTGCCGGGTCGTAGTCGCGAGCACTGACCTACGTCACTGAGAGCACTTGGAACACTAGCGGGCACGCCGCCGGTTGCGCTGTGTAAGTGCGTCTCTACATGTGTGGGTGGTCCTCATTCTCTCTCTTCTCTCTCTCCCTTTTACGACCGTATCGTAGAGTATATACCTATCTGACTCCGTGTATCTGTGTTCCGTATTACATGTACGAAGACTACGTACGTATGTTCGTGTCGGTGCGACCGACTGCTCGGCGACTGGCGGGGCGAACCATACCGCCACCTCGCGAAAACTGCATCCACCCCCGAGAGCCCGCATCCAACCCCGAGACAATCCCGTCGGAATCCTTTCGGAGATTCCGCCGACCTCTCGGCAGGCACTTCGACGTTGACGAGTGCATTGTTATCGTAGCGAGAGCCGCCGAGGCCGACGTTCCATCGCGCTGACGATGATTACTTTGTGCCGGCGCATCTTCATGAATATTACTCTCGAGAGTTATCGCGAAGAAGTCTGTCTAATAGCCTGTCTTAAAGCATTATTATAGAGATTTTTATCCTGTATAACTGAAGAATTTTTTTGCGAAGCTATTAATTGCCGGTTTTAGGAAATTTAATTTGTGCGACAGAGGTGCATTTTAAAATTCACCGAAATGACAATGATTACATAATATGACGATTATGAGAGATACAAATTTTAACCAAAATACGATTGTTCGTGTCTTAACTAATTACTTCTATCTCGGATCTCCCTTTATTTTTCGCGTAGTCTGAATTGTGGAAACTTTCGTCACGTGGTGAATAGTTGCCGGATGAAATTCGATTACCCCGGTCGACTTTGCTAGTTCGCAATGAGATTTCGCGCGGCATATGTCGTCCGTAAGACAACAGGTCGGGATTTCATTGTTTCCAATAATCGAATTACGAGCGGTTTTCGATAAATGGCCGCGTTCAGCAGACACAACTGTTGAGTTCGTCTTATCAACACTTTGCGTTGATTGGTCTGCTGAACGCGCCCAATGTCTGGAAATGTTTACGCTGAAAAACACGGGGTCGTGGGCAATTCGGAGGGAGATGCACTCGTTTCGAATCGATGCTGGTAGAATCGTCTGCTGGTGTTTTCAAGAGCACTTTCGATATAAGATAAAACAAAGAGAGAAGGAGAGAGAGAGAAGGAGAGAAAAAAGGGAGATAAATAAAAATGAGGGGAGAAATGGGAGAGAAAGAGGGAAATCATTGCGGAAGCTTTTAATTAAAAGCACTCACAACGCGAGTGGAGTGCGTACAATGCGGCCATTGTATTGTACGCCATTTGACAATCGGTTGCCAGAATACGCCGTTTTATGCGATATTTTCCGTATATAAAGAGAAATCATTCTCAATGGAAACATGGATCGCTCGCGGATCATTATTACCAAATGGAGATTTTTCCATGCTGATGCAACGCTCAACGAGATGTAACGTCCATTGTACATGTTTACTCTTTCATTTAGTTCTGCGAAGCGTGAGAGTATCGCATTCTCATCGAACATTTATGGGAGATGAAAAGAAAAAAGGCGTATTCACGAGGCATTGACAAAAATACAATTGCCAATTGTATTCTTCTGACATGAAACAAGGCCAATTTTCCTTGTACTCAAAACGTCCATGTTTTCGCGTAAAAACGATTGAATTTCGACAAGAAGAGTATCACATGACATTGTTTAACACATTCACAAGCGTATTTTAGCTGATCTTCCATTCACACCAGATTGAATGATTTATATTAAGAAGGAACAATAAAATACTTAATTTATAGTGTTGAATTTATAGTATTGAGTTGCAAAAAAATATGATATACAATATTTATCTGATAGTCGTTCTATGATAGTCACTAATGATTGACAAAACGTAAACAGAAAAACTCAGTGTCGGTCACCGGTGACCATCATGGCAATGAATGTGTTAATGTATAATATTTCATAAATCTAATGTTATATACAAATAAGTTAACTATCTTCATATAGTTTAATACTAATATACATTTTTTTATTAAATTTTATTTTTTAATATGCATTTTAGTATTTTATTTAAGTGCATAAAATTCAAAGTGTATTAAAAATACCTTTTGTCTTTTATAATAATCCATCTGTTCTAATTTACCTCTTATTTTATACGAAGATATAAATAGCAATCTTATTTTTAGAAACGTTTAACATTTCAAATATTCAAAACTTCTATGGAAAGATTTTCTAGGTATTCAAAGTTAGGTATTCAAAGCTTCCAAGAATTCTAGACATTAAGGACTTTCAAGAATTTCCAGTTTCAAATAATATAATATTTGAAACAGAGTCTTTGTAGTAAAGCGTAGTAAGTTCCCACTTTCGTGTCGTGATATCGAGCAGCAATTGCCTTCGTTTTCCGTTACGAGGCACGCGTGTTCACGACCGAACCGAACATTGAATACTTTCAAAAGAACGATTCGAGCTACAAGCACACGAGACAATTTTTTTAAAATGTTGATGATAAGATTACGATTAATAGTACCATTTCCGTGTTTAGTGAAGTAAGCGAAAGGCGCGGAGGCATCGCGGGCGGATAATCGAGGAAAAGTCGAGGTCTCGAAAAAAGGTGGTGCAGAATAGCGTTCAGACACAAGTCACGCCAGAATCACTCGTGAGCTGCGAAGTCGTGAGGCCCGCAGTTCCCGCTTTCGTGTCGCGGTATCGAGCAACAGAATTCCAGTCTTCGTTTCTCAGATACGTGGCACGCGTGTTCGCGAACCGAACCGAGTCACGAGTCTCACGAAGTCCCCTCGATTGATTTGCCTGTATCACGAGAACGCCTCGCTAAATATATTCAGAATGGAAAATCGCGTTCTTTTTGCCTGTGCTCCACAATGCGGTCCTGCAGTAACCTAATTTTTTTTCCTGCGAATATGCATACACATTGAATCCGTTGGAACTGACATGTTTCACATTCCGTGTTCAATTTCTGTTGCCCGCGTTTAGAATGTCCGACGTTGCTTGTAAACGCGATAGCTTTTAAATTGCTTCTGTGTGAAAACTTTGCAAAAGACTAGATGTAATGTAATTGATTCGGATGCATTATCTCGCATCAAATAGCGATTCTTTCTCCGGTATAGCTCAATTTGCGCAGCTACGTGATCACGAGGGACTAAACGTGATTAAACTGGAAGTTAAAATGTAACGTGGCACGTTAAGTTAATCGTAACACGTGTCGCGATCAAACGCACGCAGCGGTCGCGAATCGTGATTTAATTTTGTCGCGCGATCTATCTCGCTCGAATCACGATGCGCCGAACGATCACAGGCTGATTTGAAATTTGTAGTCAGCTTGTAATTTAACTTCGCTCGGAGTTCGGCGTGCGAATCTCTCCGATTTTCCGTGCACGCCGAGCGCGCAAAGAAATTTTAATTGCATCCATACTGATTAAACGATTTCGCTCATAGTATAGGATAAACTGGATAAATAATAAAATAATGTAAAATCCTCGGTCGCAAAGATTATGATAACATTTAATCGGGAGTATATGCAATTGATAAGGTTAAATGTCAAGGCGAGATCGCCAACAAAATTATAACCTTTGCATACACGCGCGAGAATTACGAGAAATGTACGCGGGAATTACGGGCGCGAGCGATAAAAAATACATGCGCGCGATTATTAAATAATTATTTAAACCTATCCGTGATATTTTGCCGGTACACGTCCGAGTGTTTGAAGTAAATGTCAAATGGAGCTCGACATGGTAGGCGCGTACATGCAAAGAGTTCGTTACACTCTAATTCCAGCGATTCCCTCGCTGAGTGACACGCATCGCGTGCACATTAATGATTAGCTTCGCGATTACACAACGCACGTAGTCACCTATAAAACTCGAGCATGCTGAATAATATTCTTTTTTACATGAAATGGTTGAAAAAGGGAAATCAAAACTGAATTTCCCATATTTTCGCGAAAGCAAGGATTTTCGTTTCTATATTTTATGATATTTTGATATCCATATAATTTAATGCAAATTATTAGCTTATTATTATTTCATATAATTGTGTCAATAGATATTATTGGAAGATTTTGATAATAATATAGGTACATCGAGTACAGAGTTAAACCGAGGATCAAGATAATTTTGTGATAAATTAATGGGTCATTTATATGGTCATTTATATGATGAATCTGTCATCAGATAACTGGCAAATTACGTTAATGCGAGCATTTCGATTTTTCCATAATATAAATTGACGTGAATAATTCAATCATTATTAATATTCTAGTAGTCTGAGAATAGAATTTTATTCTTCAATCGCGCGCAAATATTTGTTCAACAATTTTTATTCACAATTTTTGCAAAGCTCTTTGTAGCTGAAGCAAATACTTGTGACATTTCAAACTCCCGCAATTTTTTTAATGCGCTAAACCGTCGCTATACATTTACGGGTTTGTACTGAAATGGCTTTTTCCTGCCATTTTGTTCACGATTTTAAAAGATATCGAAAATTCGCTATCGCTTCACCGACTTTTAAAATCAGGTCTCGCGGCACGATGAAAGTAACTTTTATCGTTGAACGTTTCGCTGACCGAGAAGCGCCAGGAAAATGGGCAACACCAGAGGTAGTATCTAGGTCGTCCTAGGTCACGTGGAGGTCGATTATCCGACGGTATCACATATGGAGAAGACAAGAGAGGCGAACGAAGCATATTCCATCCGACCCTCATCTACCTTAATCTTTCGTGTTTAGTCCGTTTCCTTAAATCTGTGTCACTTTTTGCGAGATTTTAATGGAAGTCCGCAGTTTCGGTGAACTTCAAATCTTCACATTCATTTAGACTGTTACTTTCGCTAATAACATTTTCGTGCACAAAATAAGTCAGGTGACGGTTGAATATTTTTCGCTTAACGTATAATTATTTTCTCACGCAAGCATGAGAAGTTTAAAATTTTTAAACAAAAAATTATTCCTAAGTATTATTTTCTGAATATTTTTTTACATTACGTTTATACAAAATTTAAGAATATGTGGACAGGTTTAATGAAGTCCTCGTGCATTTAAGAAGACTTAGTGTCTCCTTTTTTCCACGTTTTTTTTTCAAGATCGGTCTAGAATACTCCGTCACCCGGCCTCGATTCGGCGACGTCGCAATTGGAAAGATTCGTGTAAAAAATGCGTCGATAAATCACGATCAGCTCGGGAAGAAGGAAAAGTGAAGCGAGCGTAGAGGAGACAACGGAGAGAAAAAAAAGAAAAAAAGGACGTCACGGGAAATTCATGCGTCATTGTTGTCGGGACGAAATTACATTATCGCGCTGTTCGCGTAGCGAACCCATCGTGTTAGACCGGATGATGGGGATGGTAATTTATTGCGCGACATAAATTATGTATAACGCTGAAACGACCCTCTTGGCGTGCGACGAGTTTGTAGTTACCTTTATATAACCGGTGCTTCTTGTCTTAAGTAGCTCAAACTTGGTCTTTAGCGAGCATTTGCAATCCTCGTGGATAGGATCGTTTCGCAGGAAATTATTATCGGACTACTTCCGAATTTCCGGCATAATACAAAAGACTTTCATCGCGCGATCGACTAAATAAATTAATAAAAAACACCAATGCGCTTAACGATTTTATTTTAACGAACTATCGCTGATGCTTAAATTTACGAAAAACATATGTATATATTGTTGCACAAACTCACTATTATTTGCGCGAGTAAAAAAAAAATAAATGCGTTCGGCAAATTATTTGAAAATATTAGCGTTTATCTGGAAACCCATGTAAAAATTGCGAAAAGAAAGGTATTCAAACTGTGCCTCAAACTGTTACCTCAAACTGTGAGGTAAGTAGATTTTCAACGCGAGATATCAATTCGACGCCAAGAATAAAAATAAAAAAGATCCCAAAAGACTACCTGTCGCATTCTCGATATCGTTATCACTTTTTCTTGCACACAAATCGCGTCATATGCCGCGCGAACATGCTGGAAAGGAGATTGTGCAGTGCAACCGTTCTCGCGGAATGCACGTCTCATTCTCTTTTAACGACTGCCGTTAGTGAGAGCGATAAGAGCCCTCCCTCCCCCTCGCAACTTCAATTCGCGCGTAACTCATGATCAACGATTAATCTCGCGAAAATGACCAACGTTCTCTGACGCAGGTGCACCCATTGAATTTTCGCGCGATGCTATCTCGCATTGTGCCGCGCGTCTGCATAATTTATATTTAACGATCCTCCCCTCCGACGTAATGGATTCAGATTCAATACATATCAATGGTCGTGTCCGATAAATTCCCGTTCGTGAAACGCCTCTGGAAAATTTTAAAATTGCCAGGAAAATCTCACTTTCAAAGTTTTCAAATATGATAATCTTCGAAAAGTCAGTTTTCAAAATTAAAATAGAATCTGTCATATTTTCGATCAATTCAATAGATCAAAATATAATATTAACAAATGCACGAAGTGTCCAATAACATTGTTAAAGAAATGTAAGTTTTATCGAAATCCGATTGCTTAGGCGATTTTCGGAAATGATAGGCGTTATCATACAGACTCATGTAATTTTCTGTAATTAAAACCATGTAATTAGTGGTTCGACGTGGTGGCGATGCGATAACGCACGGCGAATTAATTAACCTAATTCCCGAATTATTTATACGCGAGCGGGGCTGTTGTTATAATTGCGTGCGTTTGCGGGAAAATTCGACGTGTCCGGGTCGATTAGTCGAGCTATCCGGAACCCAGCACGTTCGCACCGGTTACGTACAATTAAATGCCGGAAGGGGCAACGACGATCCGGATGTGTACCTCACTCCGCGTCGATTATCGAGCGATCCGGATGCGCGACCGCGAAATATCCCGCCCTATATCGGTTGCGTTATCGACCGGCGCGGCGGCCGGCGATAGAAAAACATTGCACCCCGCGAAGTACGATCAATAATGCCTTTCGGTTTTTCACACCCAAGTGTCCCAAGGACGTCGGGTCCAAACGCGAGGAAACACCCTCTCTTCGGAGCTCTCCGTCGCACGAAGGACCTCTCGACGTCACCCCGCGGTCACGCGGTCTCCACGGGACCGAATAACGCGTACCGATGCACCGCACACTCGTGACACTCGCCGCAACTGTCGCGTCCGAATCGCCCACCCGCGAGCTCCGTCGCATGTCCAACTCTCGAGGCCGACAAGCTGCAAAGTCGCGGCAGAACTGTTTTGTCCACGTGTTGCGGATTGCGGACAGTCAACGGGGGCAGGGTAATGCAGACCTCGATCTTACCACGTGACAGACCGTAGCGAGACCGTGCGGCCTTCGAGGGAATCCCGGGATGACCTCGCGCTGTCTCTGCCCTCTGCCGGAGGGTGCAGCAGGCTACTCCGAGGGTGGTTGGGCAAATAACAATCCTCAATTACTCTAATCAAGATTTCAATGTCGAAACTACTATGACAGGGTCAGCTGGATTTTAATAAACGATTTAGAAATACAGAATCATTTAAAACCTCTTCATCAAATCTGTTTCGTTCTAATTACAATTTAATTCAAATTAAATTGTTTTCGCCGAAATTCATGATAATTTTGAATAATAATTTATTCTGATTATATCGATTCGCGAAAATGTTCAAGTTGCGTGCAAAAAGCATGCTACATCTAAGATTTCATGATTCGTTAACGTTTGTCAATACTTGTAGCACTCGGTAATGTGGAAGGTTTGTTCTCCAACCATTACCAACCGCAGGAGAGACTCGCGTTCATCGATCCTGTGTTAAGGGTGAGTATCTTCAGGGATGAAAACGTAGGTGGCGAACATTTCGAGCTCGCGCACGCATGCGCCACTCGTCAACCCTCGCGAGCAACTTTTCTTATCCATTACTTTACCTCATTTATGCCGAATTTAAATTTTAAAACAAAAAATAGACAAATTTAAACGTTTACATAAAAATCGAACTCTCCCTTCTCTTCTTACATTTTTAATATTTTATATAAAATAAACGTCTAAATGTCACGTTAAACAGAAGGGAGCATATTTTCTTTTATCATGACACACACTTACCTTGTTGAGCGTCTCATGACTGATGTGCGGGATACCGTCTGGATGAAGGATACGGTCGACCGAATTCAGCCTGGGAACGCCATCCAGTTGGGCCGCCTCTTTCAATTGGGGTGGCGACGGCGGCGGTGGTAATGGTTCCTCCACCCCTGTACCGTCAAACCTCGTTTTCTGCAACGGAGAAAGAAAACAATTTCATTATGTTATTATCCCGCACATCAAAAGGCCATAAAAACAACCGTCGCGCGTCGCCTTCTGGTATATATGTATAAATATCTTAACGATCAACTTGGAGATTGCTTTTTGGCAATCGTGAAATGTGTTCCAATACTTTCCTATTGAACACTATAAGGGATATGTATTTTTTCTCAATACTTCGAGATGATTTAACGTAATTTTCTCAACGTCGATCGGTTGCAAGATCTTTCCTGCTCCCAATGCGGAATCCCGTCGTTACGATCTAATGCTGTTTTACGCTTATTTGCGTTGTTAGAACTTACGTGATTCCAGCAGCATTCGCAAACACCCCTGCCGTTCTCAAAGTTGCGCGAAATCGCATTATTTGCGCCACGATTACTGGACGAACTCGGCGTTGAATTGGCGTGTCGCTTCGTCCTTCGACGTTTTCGTATTTTGACCGGCACAGCGAACATGTAATCACTGAATCGACGCCTTGAGTGACGTACGATCGACACCCAGTCTATCATCGTGCGAAAACAGTTCGGCCCCGCGTGATATTTCGAATATATATATATATATATATTTTTTTTTCGGTGTACGCTGTCCGTCAAAGTCCACTCGATTTGCTGTTGTGCAAATTTTAAATGAAATAGAAATGCTACATATAACGCCAGAGAAAGAAAAAGAAAAGCAAATTGAGACATGTAAATATCTGCTAAACAGTTACCCCCCCCATCTGCGCTTCGTTAATTTTACAAAAGTATTATGAAAACTATTACTCTATATTTAACGCAAACTTAAATATTTTATTTTGATATATTTTTGAATCTAATTATTTAAATATTTCCACACGCTGTGTTCATATATATTATATGTAATTATAAATTTGTTACAAACAGAAAATTAGCTTTTTACAACTTTAATAATTTTTTTCAATTCAATTGTTAGTATATTAAAAACAGTTCAACTGTTTCTCTCTTATTGTTAGTAACAAATTCTTGATTTAATTATTACTTCTATTTTATATTACACTTCAGAATCCTTACAAATTCACGAGACGAACATTTCAATTAGCGTTCAAACTTTTATACGTATTTCGGGCTTCAAGGTAAATTTTTGCGATTCGTTTAACCTGCTGCTTGCCGTTTTTGTTGGTTCGCGCTACTCGAACGAGTACTTTCAATTGGGTATCGCGGCCGTGCCCATCGTCGCTAGAGATCGATACCAATGGTGAAAAGAAAGTCAGGGATATATATGTCACGAATCAAATCCCCCTTTTTTCTCCGTTTCTTGTGTTCTGAAAGCGTGTCATAAGTATCGGGCTGTCTCTATATTCCTCCCTTATTCCACTACATGCGCTTTATTCCTTCGACATAGTCACGTCGATCATTATTGTCGAGAGCACTCTCTGAACGCGAATAAAGATGCTGACAAGGATGTTGCGATTGAGCGCGCATTTGTGTCGAGAATCAACGCGGCGGTAAAAATAATATTCAAAATGCTAATTGGCGAAATGAATTAATCATTGGCACGGCATTTAATAAATAATCCTCGAATAATTATAATACTACAATTCTGCGATAATTGTACGAAATAAAGCGTATTTTTTCAAGTGTAAGAAAAGAGAGAATACTAAACGATTTGTTGTTTGAAAAAGGAAATATTTCAACTTCAAATTTTTATTTTTATTTTACCTGTTATTTGGAACGTGTTAACTATTATTTTACATTTTAACTTTTGGTTGTAGTAAAATATTTCAAGCTTAATGTAACTATGTATTTCACACGTGTATGTTTTACATTTTACCGAAATCTTTACCCAAAATATTTTCATACTGACGGAAACTCGTGTAAGAATAGATAATGTTCGGGCGCACCACATGTTTGCTATGTTCGCGAGCATAATTTGCGGCACCGGCAAAGGAAAATTTCAGAGTGATTGAAGCGCTTACGGGCTTCCAAGAATACCAAACACCGCCGCATATTGTTTATGGAGGAACCGCGCGTGCGAGAGAGAAATAGTTTAGACTCGGTACTTCAGCAAGCAATCTCCATCAGCATTCTATTCCATGAAAACGCACCCCTTCGTAAATCCCTTGATTTCATATACAATATCACTATGCTTCAATTCATCGTGTATCACGTTACCACTTTTCAGTATCGTCGTTCTTTTGCGAGAAGAAATTTTTTATATTCTTTTTTGTATGCGACGCACGATTTCGTGTTTTCATAGCATTAGAAAAAAGCGGAGAGTTTTTACAATGACAGATACCGTTGGATTCGTTCAACCGGGAATCATAGACTATTATTTTTGTTTCTCTTTTATGACAGTCTTCTAGAAAGATTTCTCTTCTTCCGCTTCATTCCACATTTTTTATCGAATCACGAGGTAACTCTTGCAAGAAAAACACGATCGCTTTTGAAAGCAAGGTCAATTATTTTTGATCGTGTTGATTAATAGATTCTTCTTTTTTCTTTATTCTGAATACGAACTGGATTATTTCGACGAAATCAATGATTCCTTTCCAAAAATTATCTATATGTTATATTTCATAAAATTAATATAAATATAGACGGAAAAACTTTCAAGTTAACGTTATTTTAATGTCGTAAATCTTAAAAATGCCTTTAGTTTTATAAGTATAAAAACAGTTTTTAGTTAAAAATGATACTCCTAATCAAATCAAATTATACATTTTCGTTTATCACGCTATTTTTGACATTCTCACATAAAGTCCATGTTCAACATTCTCACAATAAAATCCGTGTTCCAAACATCTCGCGAACACTTTTTCGGGAAATTACAATACAATATCGATGAGTAATTGTAACTAGCGGCGTTCATTAGGATAAATGATTGCACTTTGATCACACGATCACACGAGTCTTGGCTGTTTTTTGGAGCAGCCGGCTTTATACCTCGGCGTGGAAGACGTCGGCGTTGGTACTGACGCAAAAGTGACCCGACGCTGGTATCAATAGCACGCCGATGCTCCCGAAGAAGGCGTTGCCGTCTAATTCTGACGCTGAAGCATCTTCGCGATTGGACGGCGGTCTAAAGGACTCTCCAAAAAGTTTCTCTTTTATCAAATCCAAAATTTCAAGAACTCGGGTGATTAATTTACCGTCATGTGGTATTTAGTAAGTTCAATGAGTCGCGCCATTTATTTCGTGGCTCTCGACTGGCGACTGCTATTAAATCCGCGTTTAAGTGTCGAGTGGCCACGACGACGACGGTCACGTTACGCGCGATAATTCTCAGACGATAGTGACGTAATAATGGTTTGAGACCGATGCCCGAAGAAATTGTGTTCGCCCGCGAATTTACATCCAGTCCGATTAAATTCTCGTTTAATTAAACTTCACGCGCACTACGAGGACGGCAAGATTTCCGACCAATTCCTCGGAATTGCATTCTAAATGGACAATCGTTTACAGCTCAGGTTTCATCGTATATTTTTTCTGCAGCGAATTTCATCTCGAAACACATAATTCGTATATCTCGCTCACTGATTAATTTAATTCAATGTATACCGCTGTGTACAATATCGCTGTTTTCTAACCGAGTTAATTAAAAAATAAAAAACGATGACGAACGTTCCAGCAGCTGGTTAAATGGCGATCAATAATAAAGTTCCGTTAATGGATATTTTTTTCTTATGCCGCTGCAATGGCAGGCGGTATCGACGTTTCGATCATTAATGGATTAAACAAACCTCAACACAGCATCCAAGCTGGAAGTTAATCAGGTTACCTAAATCAAACGGAATGCGTCATAATGTAACCGCCCCCAGGTCCAGTCCTGTTTCAAGCATTTCGTCGTATTCCATCTGTAAATACGCGGACCGCAAAACGGCATCAATAATGACGACACGGTGATTTTCAGTTTGGTTTACAAGCTGGGTCGTCGCGGCTATCGGTGCCGTCGTTGGTTGCAGCAAATAACGGCAATGGCCAACTTGGTTCGCCAATTAATGCTCAGTCTCGGGACAGCAAATTATGGAACCGTGAGGCCGCGGGCTGGCAAACAGCAAATTGCGTTTGTTCGATTTATCATTTAGCTTCACGCATCGGAATTCATTTCAGAGTTACTCGCGAGTGCAACAATACGCAAAATATCCTCGCGCGAGGTTAATTAACCGTCACGCACAGCCATCTATCGCGCCTGTCTTTTCACGAAATGGCCTCGCGGACTCGTTTTATTCTGCGAATCGGATGTCCATTACGAGCACAATGCCGGGGCACAATGCAGCGACTCGCAGCTTCAGGAAACCTTGGACTTGATAGGAAGAACATGAGGAGATAATCGAGAACCGCGCGATCGTGTTCTGAAACGAAGCGAGGAATTGCGCGGCAAGGTCTTGCGCCATAACGAAAGGCGAAAGGATGAGGAGCAGGACGGCGGAAAATTGCAGTCTGCAGCTGACGTTAAAGCGAATTAATTTCTATGTTTATAGTTAACCAAGGTAAACTCCTTATCATCTTCGTTAAGAAACTCAAGCAAATGAATGCTCTTTTCATGTTAAACTTTAAGTGCGTGCTAAGCTCTTTGAAAGCAGCGAAAAAGCGGTACTTCATGGCTTATATTAATATAATTAGTAGCAAATGGAACAAAAGGGCGGTTGGATTATACAAAAACACCTTGAGCGTTAATTGCGTCGTTGGTCTTAATTAGCCGACATATTTCAACCAAACCTTAGTCGTCTTAGTTTGAAGTTAATACGTGTAATTTATAACGAATTCGATTGAACGGAGTGCACATTAAAGCCGTCGTATATAAATTGATGTAAAAATGCATGTTTAATACAAATATATAAACGGGTTAAGCCGAAAAATCCCCATACTTTATTGTGCCATCTGGAAAAATATGCATTTTATCATTCTAGATATTTGCATTTCACTTTACACACAGATTAGTGTACAACGGCTTTAATATGCACCAGTGCGCACTGATATGCACTAGTGCGTCCAACCGAATTTGCTATTAATTTGAACGAGCCTAATTATTGTACACAATCGTGGGAGTTTACTGTAATTAAATTTTGCTCGAAATAAGAGGTCACATATCTACGATACTACGATTCTCGTCGATAAAAATATATCGATATTTCGACATAGAAGGATTTCCGATGTAAAGAAGCCGGTGAAATAAATTCGTGCTAGTTGTGAAAATTGTTGATGGCACCGGTGAAAACGCAATCCGTCGAGTATTCATCGAGATTTATGTGCGCCACGCACTGTGCATATTCATTCCGATTTCCGCGCGAAATGCCGAGACACGATAGATATGCATTAAATCGACGCTTTTATTTCCATGCTGAAAATATCGCTCGTTCGTCCGGGTGCTACTCGAACGGACAAGTATTACTACGGGACTACGATATGTATCGAAATAGATTTAAGTGATGATAAAAATGCGATAGGCACCGATTTTTCAATGGTGCGTCGCGTATCGTGCGGCCACGTACATGCAAATACACGCTAAGTTACGCGCGTGGTGAAATAAAATTTTTCGAAATAGTCATTCCATATTACACTAGCACCGCGAACATATGTCATATTTCAACATTTTCGTGTTTTTAACAAAACACTACACGCTGCTATTTTATTTCCACGTTCCGCTTACAACAAGTAGAACATTATATCGTTGTATCGTCCCTGATGTAAAGAGATGCATAAAAGATGCTCCTCACGTGTCTTCAACGATTAAGGCTGATAATAGATGTTTCAGAGTCTAAGCAAATTTGTCTGAGATTTATCTAAGATTAATTAGAGATCGTTTAATGGAATTTCCTCCCAACTAACCAGAAACGTTATAAGAACTAATTTTGATAAACTTAAAATTAGTCATATCTCAAGTACAATAATTAGCTGTAGCGAAAAAATGAGAGAACGACATCAGATTACTCTAAATGAAGAATTTATCGATTTATAAATACGTTGATGTAAATGTTGTCTATTTCTTATTTTTTCAAACTTAATTTGATAGTTACCTATATTCCATAAGAAAATGAGAATTTTTATGCAAGAAAGAATCAAAGATTTATTTCTCGGGCGTGAAGATGTACTTCGCGTTATCGACGAGGCTTTGGAGATGGTTTTGAGCTACGAATAGATTCTGGGCTGTGCTGCCACGAATATTTCGAACGAACAAGTTGGTAAGCCAGGGATCTTCCCAGGCACATTCAGCTGCAGAAAACGGGCTTACCGTTGCAAGCCTACGAAACAATCATTACCGAGCTATGCGTCAAATATGGACAATGTTTAATTGAGCCATTTCTTACTTCACATGCACTGATCAATACATCCACACAAATTCTACAGGATACAAGAAAACATTGTAGCTAATTTGCAATTATCAATTATTGATTAAATTGAACAGCCTTAGAACGATGCTTCAGGACAGAAAGAAAAATGTTCAATGCTTCATTGGGAAGAAAGATTAACATTAAACGTATTCGTAAATCATGTCATATAACACTCTCACTATACGAGATTTCTTCACGAGTCTAGTAGAACAGGTTTTAGTTTGCGATGACAGTACATGACGCGGAAAGCACACGTGTTTTAAAGATCTGCAATTTACTTTCGCAAAATTTGCACGTTTACGAACCTGAGTCTCGTCTAGATTGGAGCCTGGAACATCGGGACTGGCCGATCTGCGGCCATAAATGTTCGACAGAGTCTGGGTCAACGGCAAGGCGGAGGCTGGACCATCCTGAAACGATCACATCATCTGAATAACATACCATTGTGTTCGAAGGAAACGCGTATTGCCGAATGGCAATCCCTTTCATCTCTTCACGTCAGTCAAATTTCAATAGAGTTTCAAAATGCATTTCTTATTATCTACGAATTATTACTGCAAATTCGAAATCGTACGAAGACGTTGTTTAACAGCCGTTAATATCTCGCACGTCAAAAATATCGAATTTTAAATATTAAGTCCGATATGCTAATAACGTTGTAATAATATCGATAATTCTCTTAGAAATGCTGATTTATTAGACAAAGTGCCATAGTAGGAAATTATTGTAGGTTTCGCTCCTCGAGCAGTCGCGTGCGATAGTTCGAGATCGTCCTCGTAGCAAGTCGTCGCGTGTGCCTTCCATTTTCTGGCGTACCTGCGGATTTATTTTATATTTTGTCAACGATTATAAACTCGCTATCGAATCATTCCAGATATCCGTTGTTGCAGCAGCTCAAACAGTAAACACTTAATATCTGAGCTATCAGGTTTCCCAACGCCACGCCGACCCGGAGAGCTCGGCGCGGATCGATCGCAACAAAACGTTTCTACCAGTGAGCAAAGAGCAGATGGATACAGGAAATAAAGTCACGAGATGCAAGGTCAATTACATACGAGGCTGGGTCGGCTTGACTGATGTTCGTCGCACATACGACAGTAGAGCGCTAAGAGAGCCGAATTATTCATAGCGAACTTTCAGCATTTAGTTTAGTTTAGCATCCAGCATCGCTTTTATCTCCACCGAGGAGCGCCTTTGTCAAAGGTGCATCGTCGGCCATTATCCTCGAAATTCGTTCGCTGCGTCAAAACGTCTCCCGATGACCTGGTTACCGCCTACGGTCGCTTTTCTTATTTATAGCCGTTGGCGAGATAAAGAACGCCGCAATCTACTTTAAAGCGTGGGGTACTTACAATTATTACGACGAAAAAAGAACGGCGCAACAGAAATGCCCGATATTTAAATGTACATCCATTGAGAATTTTTAATCGCACTCTTCAGGGTATAGTCGAGTAATAATTGAACGGATTGCTGATTTATTAATTACATCTAGACTGTATCTATAGGAAAGAAAGCAGTTACGGAACGAAGTTACTCGAACATGTTACTCGAACTCTGAGCAACAAAGCTCGACGTTATGGACACGTAGGAAAGAGATTGGAAGTCCAGTTTTGCGCCCGGTGTAGTCGATCGGATTTGCATTCCTCGCACTCGCGGCAGTCGTGAGCGGTACCTAGAACGTTACCTCGACAATGTGAGTGTCACCGAATGACATTTCTAGCATTAATAAACGTTCTGTGTCTTGTTCTGTCCCAGTATTGCGCGCGTGGTATAAATAAAACTGGATAACGTATATATGTGTGTGGGTATATGGTATATGTGCTTGCTCGGAGATATGGTTTGGCTCATATTTCCGCAGCTCAAGATGTATCGGATAAAATTGAGAAGTAAAGTAGCTTGCACTAATATTTTATGTTCTCTCAGATGCATTCTCATACGTCACGACAGTATACGTACCGCGATGCAGGTAGTTTTATTTTTACCGAGCGAGAGTACACTACTCTCGCTATCGCGTGCGCCCGCCCGTGCGATTCCGGGAATTTAAGTACTCTTCTCTCGAGTGCCTTAAATGCTGCATGTATGATCATACAGTACAACTCTTAATATTTAAAAAATACCATAATTCCCTATGATGATTTTTTAGCAGTAAAACACATCTTTTTAATTTTTTTTCCTAATATCTATCTCGTTTCTCTTGCGTTTACAACGCAAGTGAAATTCTAGAGCGTTTATGATGAGTGAAATTCGAGAAGCGTATCGAAGCTCTTTATTCTGTACAAAATAGGTACCTACACAGTGTACACACCACGGTTTTTTAACGTTGCATCCAAATTGCGTAGAAAATTGGTTTTCCGGGACGGGAATATAATATTCTTCCCTGCGCGCGCGTTGTAATAAAATTTTTTCTCTATTTGGATTCGCGTGTTTATCGTCGGATCCCTCTCTTATATAACTGGATTAATTTGTTGTTGCTAAGTAACGGGAGATATATTGCCGGGTTTCGCGCCCGAACTTTCGAAAAACACGAGTGCTTCCTCGCGTTTCGCCGTGTCAGAAATTTGAGCCTGCGCCGCGGAAGGAGCTCGTCGAGATTAATCCATGGGCGGCTGAATGTTCGTAGTTGTTTATAACTCCGCGAAGTGAGCTGTAATGCACGTAAAGGATAATGGTGTGCGTCGAACATGAGCGCAGCGGAGTGCGTTCTCGATTACCTGCCGGCGCTTCCCGCCCGGCCCCCGCGATTTTATGACGTCGCAATATGCATCGCTCCGATAATAGAGAGTAATCCTCCGGCGATGCGCATTCTACGGCTGAACGCGACTGAACGGCCGACTGAATGGTATCGGCGCTTCGGCCGATTTGATGAAAATCTATACTGATACCGTCGATCATTACCGCTGGTCGCGTTCTGGAAACTGCCAGCGTTGCCGCCAAAAGCCAGCCGTATTCTGGCTGAATAGGGCACGGTACGCGATAGCCAGTGGACGGATATTTCGGAAGGCCGGCGTTTACCTCGGCGTGGTAAATTCCGATCGGAGTACCCCCGCGCAACCCCGTTGTATTTAACGCCTCGTTTCTGAACACATTTGAAAAAAATCGGTCGAAAATTGTACGATTTTTCCGAACAGAATAACGATCGTTGATAGCTGCGCGGCGGAGACACGCGCGCGAGTTTCTTGAAATTTATTTACGTTTCTCGTGCGTATTTACTCTCTCGCGTTTATTCACGTACGAGTGACATAAAAATGAATTCACAGCTCGAACGCTTCTACATGCGCGTGATACCGTATATTCGATATTGTTTCGTAAGGTGGCGTTTGATTTGTACCGATAGACCGCTGCGGTGTAAACGTATGTCATGACTGACCATAACGCGGACATAACTACTGGCGGCCGCGACATGTCGAGTTACGACCAGGCGACAACTGCGTGACAGTGGCTGATACGAACGGACGAGGTGCGTTTACGACACTCTCTCCGTATGATATGCGATTAAAACGCTGCGCACGAAGTATCGTGATGAACGTTTTATTGAAAAAGATGCGCGCGGGAAGGACGTGGTCGTAAGATAATAGCGCGACACGAATTTAGAATGGCTTGGTAAATATAATGTTAATATGTTTCAGGTCGATCGGGGACACTCGGTAGATATCAATTAAAATTCACGGCATTGGATTCACGGCATTAGTTTCACTAGCGTAACGGCATTTACGAGTGGTCGTAAATTAATTGTTCGCATAAATAGCGAAATTGATCGTTACGATCGCGAGGATCTCGCATCATGGCGCGCGCTGCATTATTGTTCAGCGGCTTGTTTGTCCGCTTATTAATTAGCATTGTTTTCGCGTTATTAATACAGACTGTCGGTCGCGATCAATAAACTTATATTATAAAAACAATTCCGAATTTCCTCCCTTAATGAGATTGTTTATCGTTCAAAACATCAATACAAGTAATTGTATATTTTTTATTACTTTTATTATGTAGTCGTATATGTTAAATTAATTATACTTTTCATATATTGTGTGAAAAAACTTGAGATTAATTTAATTAAATTAAAATAGAATTAAAACTCTTTTAAAAATAAATATCTAAAAAAATATTTAAATTTTTAACTTTTTCAGTGCGTGTTAACACTGTACACTAAATTAAAAAAAAATTGCATGTTAGAGAAAAAATTAACTCGCTAAGAGTTTTATGGCGTAGATCGACAGCAATAATCGGAATTTAAACATTAAATATAAAGCCAGCACGTAGAGTAGATGTAAAAGATCATGTTCCTCAAAACTAATGTTAACAAATAAAAACTTTGTTTAAAACAATTAAGATTGTGAAATATGGTACAATAATGCTCGCGAATTCGCGAAATAATCGACCAATGGTAGTTTGACCGTGTGCAGAATTGCGTGTTACAACATGACTATAACTATTGGCACCTAACCGTCGAATCTAATCGCCTCGGCTCGACACCACAAAGCGACGGTGTCTATTCGCCTTGCCAATACCAACCAGACTGAAGACACTACCGTCGTGGAACCGGAGTGCACTTGTCGACGAAAACGCGACACCGCGTTTCCAATAATCCGCCGCCGTTGATCGTACATACATTGTCAAAGTACGTGGTGAACATCCTCGAAACTCTGCATGACACCGCGACGCTATAATAAATCTTTCGTACAGTTCTATAATCGCACGAGGAGACCGCGATAAGAGATTTCGCATTAGATTAGGCGCGTGCGCCATTTATAGATGCATATAGGCGGAAGGCAGTAACGATCGTTCGGGAAGGAGTTCGGAAACCCGTAGCAACAAAGCCTCGAGCTATTCTGCAAGAGGAAAACCTGTTGGTACGGTGATAAATCGACAGAGTCTATACGGGAATCTTCCTTTCGATTGTACTCGATATATTCCGCGATCATTGTATCGATGCATATTGTGGTCCGATGCAAAAGATGAAGCCGTGTCGAATCGAAAATTTCTACTTTACTCCGTATTTCCTACTCAGAGTGTCACACTCTCTTCCTTTCTCTTTCTTTCTCGCAGGGGGAAAGGGAGGAAAACAGATACTTCCGATACTGCGCATTGCGGATCCGAAGCACGTATCCCATTCCCGCGAGGCAATAAGCATATACATATGTATATATATATTGTGTTCGATAACTCGAAAACTTGGCTCAACGACTTTCAGCAGTCACGCAGGAGGTACCCGCGAGCGGACGCTGCTTGCTGTTCGACGTTTCTCTCGACCTCGAGCTTACTCTTCTCCCGGATATCAATAACGCGGATTTTGTTCCCGATAACACGCGCGCTTATCGCTCCCAACGCGCCGCCGCTGACGCGTGGATTATTATCGTCGTTTGTCTGGATTCTAACATACACCCGCATTTTCAAAAAAGAAAGATATAATCGATGTATGTCTTCTATTCTTTTCCGCGTTCTCTCTTCAACATTTTATTAATATATAAATAAAAAGAATAATAAGCCACAAACTCTAATCGTATATATTTTTCCTGAGACTTGATAAAATATTTGCGCACGAGTTGAATCTGGACCAAATTAGTAACTCCATGAAAGTCATCGATGCCGTACGAGATTCAATTTTCTAAAGTAGTTTCGGTGATTCCAAAAAACGACATTTTGCCGATCAATATATTTCTAAAGTGATTCCGGTGCCGATTCCAGTTCCGTGAGCTAGTTTTTCAGTATTGCTTTCTCATATTTATAGGTTGCCGCAATAAAAAAATTTTAGATTTCCCGGTTTTTAATTGCATCAAATATTTACAATGCGTGTATAAAAGCAATCGTCCAAGTTATACTGCATGCGTTTCCAATTCCATGCTCCAAAAATAATAGTTGAGTTACTGCGAATATTTTTTTAATTTTTTATTGGAGAGGGAAATATTCGCATGACCAGTAGCTTTATCAATTTTTGCGTTTAAAAAATAATGAACTGATGCGTTCATTCTTTGCTTAACGTGCAAAAGAAATCCTCTATGTTGCTGCATTTTAAGCGGGATCTTATAAATGCTATTAAAAGAAAATAGATATAACAGAACTAATTTAATTTTGTAGCGCGGGATTTTTATAACTTTTATAATTTTTGCTTAATGAAACGAAAACATTTGTTTTGAAAAAAGCTTACTTTAAAATATTTCTCTTTTATGTCTGGAAAAAGTATAATAGTATGCTTACTTTTCTTCTCTCCTTCTCTTGACAAAATTACACATACAAAAAGAAATTCCGTCATATCAATGTTATTAGTATTACTATCTTAAATTCTCGCGATAATTTCTTTTAATCAAACAATCAGCAAGTTCAGCATGATCAAATTCCTTATCAGATGTTTCAACGTCGAATTATTCTACTTAGACTACGTTTCATTAAAAAATTGATCAGAATTGGAAGCTCTTCGTTCCCTACAAAGTAACTACGATTTCTATACGTTTAATCGTATTGAAGATTCAGTCTCGTTATCGTGATAGTGAGAAAGTTTACGCTCGTTGCATTTATCGATAGGGAACGAAAGGAAAGCAAATTGGAAAGCTTTCAGAATAGAAGTCTACTCTTTTACGAAATAGTCTTCTCTCGATTGTTTGTAAAAGGACTTCTACATGTACTTGTATTTTATACATAGATTATTTATTGTACATATATTTAATTTATTTTTATTGCAGATATCTCGTATGTTTTAGGTATAAGACGAAGATAAAATTAAAACACCTCAGTTTTATCGTCTGCGCGGAGAATATAAAGTGTATATACATAGTAGAGAGCACTAAAAAGTATTTTATTAAACTCAAGCGAATGGATTATATGGTAGCCGTTAGGTATGCCTGAAAAACTAAGGTACTTTCAACTACACTCCATTGTGGCTTACAATAAACGATAGTTAGAAACATCGATAATCGTAACGAACAAAAGTTAAAAGTTACATACGTTAAAGACAAAGTGAAATATAATAATAGAAAAGGAATTTCTGATACCGCGTTCCAACTTTCAAACTAGCAGTATTATCAGAACGCTGTACGAACAATGTACAGATAATAGTTTCAACAAATGGCTACAAATGGACTCGCGAGCATTTCGGTTATCTAATACTTACAGAAGCGATAGCCGGAATGGGATTCTTGGTGTAACTCCGTGTTCCCGGACATAACTTGACTATCGAACGACCACATTTTCTCCCCCCGAGGCAACGACACGTCGATAGTACCGGCGAGAGTACACGGCTTTACACACCGGCGGGCAACGTGGGCAACGCGGATACTGCCGTTGAAACTAATTTCGTCGGATAGTAACGGAGGTTATCGCGCGATGTCGATGACGCCCCCTTAGAAGGACGCGGTAACAGTTTTATCGTGGGACGTGAAAGGGCGACGTACCGGGAAACTGGACTGGACGGGGGATGAAATATCGTTTCTTCACCGCAAAGTGTGTTCCGCGACCGTTGGAGGATGCCGTAGGTACTCGGGATATTGCTCCATTCGTATCATTGGCACTATTATTTAACTGTTCCTCACGATGGCAGAATGGAATTACGTGTAAGCGCCTCGTCGATCAAATCTCTTATTCGTTCGATCTCTCGCGCGGATCGTTTCCATTTAAACGGACAGGGAAATTTTCATAGCATCAGCGGATATTATATTCAACGGTTGTCGTAATTCTAGGATATTTTTTGCTCCAAACGCTTGTAAAAAATATTGTTCTTCAAACTGCAGTATTGCAAACTTTTACCACAATAAACTGTCAGCGAAATATTTGTGAGATTTGATGTGAATTTGTGGTTTGTAATATTTTCAAGAATTTTAGAATTTAATTTATCTTGCTTATACACGCGGACGATGTAATAACATTTCAGAATACCGGATATGAGGACAGCCAGAGGATTTAATTACTACGCGAGACAAGTATTGACAAGTAAAATTCTCATCAGCATATAAAGTGAATGGTGGAACGACAGCGGAGTCAATCGCGACATGGAGACCTGAATTTTTCGCGTCACATCTCCTCATTAGAGAAAATAGGTCGGGTTTTCTTTACAGATGCCATATTATTTAGGCGCCTTATAATAGGCCGTAAAAAGGAGAGATTTGGCTGTTAAAGATATCCCGTGGCGCTCAACGATAACGCGATAACAAGGCGCGCGAACCTTTGGAAAATCGTGAGAAATGAGAGAGAGCGCAGGCGTATTCGGGCTGCTGAGGCCATTGAATATGGAGCTTAATAAAAGCACGCATAAATATCGGGAGGTCTAATACCGCCGCGCCCGGCAACCCAGCCGGTGGCTGATAATGAGGTCGTTATTTTACCGAATATATATATGTTGCCCACATACACGCGTGAAAATGTATATATACGTATTCTCTCTCTCTCTCTCTCTCTCTCTTTCGTCGCATCGCACCCCACTGCTTTTCTCCCCTAAGTCGCCGTAATAACTCCCCGCCGGCAATGGAGTGTGTCTCTTTCCGCGCCATGTTTCTCCTTCGTGTTCTTAACGATATATATAGCTACTATGTTGTAATTACGCTCTCGTGGGACACGCCATTGTTCCCTGTCCTCGCACCACCACCTCGTGCGAGGAGTTTGGAGAGAGGGGTGTAATGCGCGTGTGAAAAATAGCGGCAGTCGAGTGCAACAATTTGCAGATTGCTAAAAAGTATCGCATATGCGCGCGTATTCAGCGAAACAGCTTGTTTTTCAATAATATAAAATGCAAAGGACTATCCTTTTCCTCTAAATAAGAGTATATTTATACCCTGAATGAATTTTGTCTCTCAAAGACGATAGATTTTACTTTAAACGAAGAAATTTCTGTCTCCGTTGCACTTTTTCAACGTTTTATGAGATCTCGGATAGAATCGAGTTTTACAAATTGAATTAAAATATTTGAAACGAAAATTTATCATAACAGGAGTATTCATAAATGTGTTTTGAAACATTTTAGAAGTTGTATTAACATCTTAACCGATATTACCGGGAATATTATCACGTGGTGTTAACGAGCGAACTTTGGTGAACTTTTGAAGCACATTGCTCATCAAAAGTTTCTTAGTGATATATCACGCTACCTCTCTCTGTAATTACATGTTTAAATATGTATATTACGTATATATGTACGTATGACAGCCTTCACACCTTGACACTTTTCGTATTAATATACCACTATGCTAATAGTGGAAAAGATTTCAATTCCAAGTAGTTTCGGAAGCAGCGAATCGAAAACTGTCATAGATTAAAATAACAGTAAAATTTTCCGCTACGAGTCTTCAATAAGCTTTGATATATTTTTTATAAACTCCAATATAAGAAGCCTTTAGTTTCAGATGAAAACAATTCATACGATAAACAGATTTATTCACGTGCCATATTCAACGCGTAAAATTTTTCGATAATTAAAATATATTATTATCGCATCGCAAGAAACGTTGTATATATAAGAGTCGTACGGGAAGCATTAGTGACGAATATTAATGATCAGTATTAACGAGCAAAACCAGGTTGCCACGAGGTACTCTCTTGTCGCGGTGTTCGACTTCCCTCGTAATGATACTTCCTTGCCCCGTGCACTAATTACGCGCTTAGGGCGTAATCCTGTGCTCTTTGCGCGAGGAAACGAGAATATACATCATGCCAGGAACTCGTAGTACTCGGACAACGGAACTCCGAAAGCTGTTATAAGCGCCTACAATTATGATCAAGTTTCCCTGTATTACGTTTTCAGTTCATCACGTTGCTCAAATAAATACACTTTCTTTGCGACGATGTAGTATAATTATATCACGTATCAGCTTTCAGATGGCGATTTGTGATTTTCAGATTTACGTGTACGAGATCTACATTTTTCGATTCAAAAGCGCACGACAGAAGTCTTCCGCTTTACTTTGCGCGTAATTGTCACATCTCTGCATGTGCATCTTACGGATCCGAATACGTCAGCTTTTCTCAATTGGGAGAGCGCCGCTCTTATCTTCTCGTCATTTAGCCAAAGCGGAAGCGATCGATGCGAATGTAACGCACGGGCCGGGCGGCCGCACGAGTGGGTCATGCAATTAACTCCGCGGAGTAGTGAATTTCGCGACGTCTGGGGGACATCGATCTAGATTACAATTGTCGGCGTACTAAGCTTCATTCATGGCAAGCCGGTATTACGTACAACTCGATGTAATCCGTATTGATTGGCAGCGCCGAAGTAAAGCTCGTATTTACGATCGCGGCTCGTCACTCTGTTTATCTGCGATTGAGAGTCGATCATAAGGAGATATCTAATCCCTCCATTGGGGAGGGGAGAGGGGAGAGGGGAGGGGAACGCTTTGAGCAGTCCCCCGTGCAAGCCACGGGGAATGCCGACAGTCTCGCCGTTTGCGAATATCCCGAACATTCTGTGTTCCATTTCTGCGCTTAATGCGATATCGATGTCAAGCGTATAATACAGGCGGTTCCGCTTTCGTTTCTCGCACTTGAATCACTATTACCGGAATCCGCTGGAATCTTTCGTAATGGATATTCTCGTTCGCGTACCAAAGATGAAATATTTCATAACCGAAACAACGCGCGCAACGCTCTTAATTGATAATTCCCGTGGCGAACGGGCTACATCGTGCAAACGGAAGCGAGGCAAAAAGAAGCACACAATTTTGCCGTGACGCGGTTGAAATACATTTTAGCGATCACGAGGTTGCCCGCTACGCGGATTACAATACCTTTTTCCAAAGTGGCAGTGGGATACGATAGGTTTATAGGTCCATCGATCGAGCAGGCAACCGCCCGCGCCGCCCGGCGACCGCAATATAGGCCGGAGATTTAGGACGTCAACCTTTACTGCCTCTAGTGCAATGCACAGGGCGTATCTGAAAATACTCGGTGCAAGGTACGAGCATTTATTTTCTCGAAAACTAGGAAAAGTCACTTCAGCTACCTCTGCTAACTTGGGATATTAGAAATAAAATATTTGTCTTAAATAATTTATTTTACATAGAATTACTTTTAAGATAGATATTTTGCTTTATTTGTTATATTATTGTAAAAAGTATTTTATGTGATCGAGTCACGCAAATGATGACATGACTATTGAAGGCATATTTAATTTCAATAATCATAATTTAATTAAATTTTATAAGCATTAATTTATGCAGAAGTGTCGTGCAGAGCATCGTGTATCTGTACGTATACATTTTAGTGGCGCCAGTCTATACCGGACATTAACTTTCATTAGTGGCGAGTGGCGAGTAAAGAAGCAAATGCCCCCCTCTCTCGGAGAGGTTTACTTGCGGGGTACATGACGTCACAGTAAAATTATCGTGACGAGTTCCGGGGCCACGCTCTCTCGTCGCGCGGCTCTCCTGTTATCCCGTTCAAACCCGCAAGCTTTGTAAGCTGATGAAAGGAAATCACGCACCGGCACGTGACCGGATATAGCCGGACCTGGGTGAAGTGCATTGTTAACACCAGGCTCGTGCCTGTTACGCAGCTTCCGGTCTCAAAGCGAGATGCAATCCCCGCCGCCTGCCCCGCCATCCATCGGATATGTGGCTTGGGTTTCATCCCCGCGCGCGAGTGCATTCGCACGCTTTCGCGTCGCGGTTAAACGCGCGATCCGCGTCAAAAGGCCGTCGAACGAACGAGTCAATAAATGTTTTGTAACTTTGAGCGCGCTCGGGGAGCTTCTATCGTTTGTAACCGGTCGATTACAATTCGCTGCGTTGCGGTTTGTAAATAGCGTTTGACTTCTCTGTCCTCAGCGTCTGTCTTTTTATCCTTGGGATGGAACTCTGCACATCGCGCCTGGTTCGCGTAAATGCGAATTTTCACGCGTGCTTTTCTATTTTAACGCGCGCCAATGCATGTAATATAGCGTCAAATGAAATTCGTATCGTGAACTGTAAGCAGTGCGCGCGTCAAGCATAGCGATATAATTTAATAGCGCGCTTACATAAGAGAATCACTAAAAGACATCCGTAAAATAAGAAAAAAAAAATATATAAGAGGGTATCTCAACGGTCGGAAAACGGAACCTCTACGACAATTTCTAAACGTCATGGTCTCGTTTAAGAAACGAAAAGCACTTCCGAGCGATTCAGGATTTTCCCCGATTAATGTGCTTCGGAGATGCTTTCAACTTTTAAAGATATCGCGTTCTCTGGTGAATTCGCCGATGGCGATCGAACTTCATCCGTTTTAATGATTTTCTATTGAAAATATTCCGACGCGTTTTGTACGAATTTCTATTATATAATCTATATAGTCATATAACAAAAGCAAAATCGCGACCATTGATTGAAAATTTTTAACTTTCTTGAGAGAATTGATCCTTTCTTGGGAGAAGTTACGCAGTATAGCGACTTTTAAAAAATATGCATTATAATCGCAAAAAATAACTAAAAATTTTCTTTATAATATCATTATCGTTTCTGAAGAAAAATTTAAATTTGACAAACAAATCATCTCTATGAAATTTTTTAAAATAGAGAAGGCAAATTGAAAGTTTGCATTCGCGTGACGATTTTCTCGACGCAATTATTTTGTCCCTACAAAATGTACGAAAATTTTGGCCGATTGATCAACCGTATTCAGCCGTTTTCAGTCTCCATAAATAGTATGTTCGAGAAACGCTACGGTACTGATCGTTGTTCAATTTGAAAACCCATTCGAATCTCTGTGCTATCGTCGAGAGTGGAAGACGACGGTGGAATAGAACTGCCGAGTTCCGGCAATCGTGGTAGTTGCGAGTAACTACAGTCGACTATAAGCGAAGTTTACGGTGCGGGACTATTTTGCGGCGAAATTGTAAGTACGAGCAATTGTACGTGACGCGCGATCGAGACAAAGAGACTTAACTTACATCACTTACACCGAGTATTGTATAACTCGTAATAGATTCTCTTACGATTCCTCAATGATAACTTAGATACCTAGAAAATACGAATCGTTGAACAAATATGTTTTCGCAGACAAGTTCTAATGGTAATACCGCCTAATGCGGTACTTCATAACGGCCGAAATCGGCGATAACGTCGAGTCGCATTTGGGGCACGGACATAAACAGGCAGTCAATGCAGCATAGGTCACCCCCGTCGTAAAGCTAATGGCCTATCCCGGCATACGCGCCGGTGAACACGAAATCTGGCGGGCGACGATCGTGAACGCGTGCATCATATCTTGCGTGCACGCGCGATGAGCTGCAGCTGCAGTCGCGTGCAGTCGCGATCGTAGAGAGATAACTGCAGTTTGTGAATAAAGCACGAGTGTATATCTAGTATTCATTGCCACGGCAGGTTGGAATATTTCTAAACGCGAGCGGCACGAAAAGACAGTGAGATACGAGCCGCGCGCGGTTACGTCGTTGAATCGCGCGAGATCTCTCGATTTATCATGTGCGACCAGTCGGCGACGTGTGAACCGGCGCGTCTGTATATCTCCACTGCGATTTAATAACACGCCACGCGCGAAATGTAACGCGGCTGTCACGACGGTTCGATATTAAGCGCGGCGTTTTGCTCCGCGGGTTTGGACCAAGTCGAGGAGTCGCTTTTATCACCATGAATTCATTACAGCCGTGGAGCGGAAAATGGTTATTAAACGCACGACTGGGACGATGCATCGAAAATATTTGGCCAAGGTATTAGCAGCGTTTGCGAAGAGTTTAAAATAACGCGCTAATAATTCTATAAATAAATTATACGTCTCATAATAAAAAACGAAATACGTTTCGATATAATCGATATATTTTATCCGTGCAAATATGAATAAATTGATATTTGCTCTAATTTGTCACGAGATTTATTTTATTATTTCTTTCATATTGACATTCGGTTTTTTATACAAATTAAAAAAATCAAATCAATTTTCGAATACTCGATTTCAATAAAGTTATAAAAAATTGAATCGTAAAAAGAATTTGTGATTGATTAGTTCGACGCTCGAAGTTCGTTGCGTTCTCGGAGAGTCTTATCGAATCGCGGCTCTCCTCGTCGCACGACAATCAAAGCAAGAGCGGTTTCAATCACGAAATTCTGTAGAAATTGTGTGGCCCAAGTCCACCGGACGGATAACGAGATTGGCTGGCTATACCGGGGTGTTCGCAGTTCGGAACGGCGGTTAGCATCGACGGCGCGCACTTCAAAGCGGAACAAATCCCTTGGAAGTTCCTGTAGAAACCTACTGAACTGCGGCGTAGTTATGCATGAGAGTCCGGGACGACTCCAAACACTCAACCGTTTGCATGAGCGCGAGTTATAATGAAACAAAACACAACTATCAACCGAATCCCAGAATAACATGCTCCTTCGCGAATACATATTTGAGATGTATCTTTTTAAAACAATGCATTTTATCAAGCATCCGATAAAAGTGTCTCCGGTTGTTTCATATATATAATTTTTTTCTAATCAGTACCTTGACAATGTTTCGAGACTGAAAGAAAAAGATCAAATTAATTTACCTTACATGCGAGACTTTAACGGGACACGGAGTGTTTGGATTATCATTATTTTTTAATCACGGAAGATCACTATTTTTTTTTAATTATGCAGCGACGAGCTGTAATTAAAACGAGCGTTCAAGCGGAAGCGAAATCCGCGGAATTAATCTCGCGCGAGGCTTAAATTTCGTGACCATAATTAGAGATCTGGATCCGGCTCAATTTGTGGGAAAACCCATCAATTACGACGACGTAAATAATTTCTCGCGTTCCGCGAAGCTTGCCTTCGGTTTGCGCACGAGCGATGTTGCATCCATCCATCGCGTAGATTTCGCCCGAATTTGAAACAGATCTTTTATTCAGCGGTCGCTTTGCATACGATGTCACCGTTGTTTTTTCCGTTATGTTTGGTCGCCAAACGTGGGTTGTACCATCACTGAATTTCCGAGTTATTGCGAGGAGTACATTCTGCGAAACTTGTGTACTCGTGCAAATAGCCCTTAAATCACGAGTTATGGATACTTGAACGCAGGGTGAACGTCAGTTCTCCAGATTACATAAATCGCACTATGATAAGTGTTGCATCAAGGATCGCCATCGTAATGTGCAATAGATTGTCCAGAAACATGCAATAAATTGTGAATTATTTTTGAGCACACAATCATTTGAGTTTATCTGCTAAAAGTTATCCGCAGAAAACAAACATCGATAATTCGGTCATTAAATTGCGGGACGTCTTATGTAAAGATATTTCGCTGATAAGAAGCTGCGCCGCGGTTGCGGATCTTGAAGCAATTTTGCAAATAACTTGGTCAAACAAGCGTCAGCACCATGGGAGAGACTATACGCAAAGTTTATGTTAGGAGTGTAGGCCCTTCAGCTGGCGGTTATCGATCTGTGGATACAAGGTGGATTAAGGTGTACCATAGTGGGTAATTAGTTCAGTCGGGTCGTCAGGCCGCGGTCTCAAACAACTTAAACGCGTAGTAGCCGCTGGCGCGCGTTTTACTCGAGACACGCCCTCTCGTCGGGTCATTAATCAGCAGGTAACTAAACGCGATATAACCCTCGCTTTTGACCCGCGATAAGGACGACGTCTCGTTATACAGCCGCAGCTACGCTAACGCGTCACACTTTCATAAAGACTTGATATGATCCTCTCGTCTTCCTTGATGCCCTCCTCCTTTGCGCGATAATCCTGCATCGTGGATCATTAACGTGACAATTTGTCCTACGTTACATCTAACGATCTAACGATCGAAGTTTCTCCCGTCGCAGTCGAACACTTCGACTAGATGCCTATACCCATCCAGGAAGAAGTTCTCGAGATACGTTCGAGGGTAGTTCGATATAAAACATCGTCGTGAAACTACACTTCCGCATGCAATAAGGAAGCTATTGACGTTTCCATCGGAGAAAGTTCTTAAGTCAGTCTCTCCTATCCTCTCTTTCCCCTATTTTTACGTTGTTTCTTAAAGTCAATTGTTAATTTTAGTTTTTTCAAATGCGATAGTTGATAAATTTCTAAACGTACACAACGGGAAATTGATTAAGTTACAGTCATGATTTAAATTAGACACTTAGGGATTAATTGCCGCGGGATTCTATATCACATCTGCCGAAGAGACAAAGTTAACAGTGCGTAGAGATGACACACGGTATCATCATTACTGCTATCCGTATCACGCACAGCCATAAATCATCCCGAGCAACGAGGCGAATTCCAGCACGAGCAACTAGCTTGAGAAACTTTCAGCACCTTCAGCTAAACGCTTGAAATTTCGAAGGGTGATTTCTTTTGTCGCGAGAGTTGCTAAACAGGGAGGGAAGCATTACCGAACTTTCTCCCGTCGCAGTCGAATACGTCGACTAGATGCGTGTACCCATCCAGGAAGAAGTCCTCGAGATACGCTCGAGGGTAGTCAGTGTAAAACATCGTCGTGAAACTACACTGCCGCAAGCAGTAAGGAAGCTATTGACGTTTTCACCGGCGAAAGTTCTTGAGCTACCCTCTCCTATCCTCTTCTTTCCTATTTTTATTCTTATCCAGTAATATCCTTAATATTAGATTTAAAAATAATATTCTGTTTCTAAATAAATAATAGTACAGATAGCATAATGAAAAGTATAACCAAATAGCTTTATGATTAATAAAAAAAATCAATAAATCATCAATCGACTTTCTTAATGTTAATCTCGGAATTTTTGAATTATCGCAACTTAAATAATTTATTTCCTGTTACGTCATGTTATCCGAGTCTCTGGTGCTCTAATGCTCAAAATCTGTTCGAGTGACGATCATTTCGCGTTCCGAGTTAGTTATCGAACTGAAGTTCCAAAACGGTCGGTGAACTTAGTGTAATGTCTTTACGAGACTAATGCGGTAGCGGTGTAACGCGTGTCATTGTTAAACTATTCCGCACGAACTAGCTAACTTGGGGAACGGCTAATCAGATTGAAATTCAACCGGAGATAATATTGTATGGTCTCGAAGTTAGTTCTAATTTAGCCTTTCAACGGAGCTCGTCGAGCGCGAGGCGTCTTCTCGTAGTTCGCATAATCGCGCATCGGATTGTGTGTCGCATTTTTCACTTGCTGTAAACGGACGCAACAAAAAATATTTATCTAATGCGCCTAGTTGCGACGCGAATGCGAATATTATTATCGTCACAATCGCAGATAACTATTCTTGGAGCGTGCGATATATTTATTAACGCTATCGCGTCAAAACGATTCATAATTACATGGTAATAATTTTGTTGCGAGGTAGCGACAACTTCCGTGAAGGCGAAACAATCTCGTTCGTCACGTGTAATTGTCGGCGCAAAACGCCGCGTCCCGCGTCGGATTCTTGGGTTGGACGAAGTTCTCCGGGTTGTCTCCTATTTTCCAGCAACATCCGAATAACGGCGAGCATTCTCGATATCCGCGACAAGCGCAATTTGCTCGTTTAACTCGTCGGCTGATTCCATTCGGCGTCGACGATCGACATCGTTTCCCTCCAGTTGATTATTCAACTCGCTCGGAACGTTACCGGGCGTTACGTTAGCCTGCTCGGAAGTCATTATCGATCCATGAATCTTTCACTTAACAGCGAACGGAATACGCTTCGCTGCATGCGCGCCGGGTGCCGTACGTCAATTATCGCGTAATCAAAAGTTACGCGCCGTCCGTGCGCCATTTCCAAGCTCCGACATTAATTGCATTATCACGCAATGCGTACAATCGCGATTAGCGATTTGTGCAAAATAACATCTACCTCACTTAGGTTCAATTGTTATATTCTCTAGACTCTAATCTTAGTTTAATTTTAATATAACAATTCTTTTTCACGAGAAATATTTTGGACGAAAGGAAATAAAAAAATATGATAGCTATGACAAATATCTGCAGCCGTGATCAAACGAAAAAGAGGCTCTAGCGGAGTCTAGCGTATCAACTACATGACGAATATATTGGCATGCGTCACTTCATTTCGCGACAAGCGCCAAGTAGACCGTGTCAACGTTAAGCGCGCCGCTGACGGATTTAGCGTCTTACGTCGTCAGCGTTAATGCATCACAAGCGCAGCCTGTCGATAGGCGAAATTACGCCGGGATCGTCGCGACTAATTTACGGCGGTGTGATAGCGGTGTGTATGGATATCGGCGAATGCGGATTTGCCGGAACAAACGACAAGCGATATCCCAAATTATGGACATCGCAAATCAAATTGCGCCGCCGCGCGTATTTTCGCGTTCGGTGTTTTTCACTTCGTTCGTACAATAAATTCACCGAGACGCCGCGTCAATAAACAATTTACCGCGGCCATTGCGCTCGACATAGGATGCGTGATGGTGCGCCGTATTATCCATAATATGTAAACAGCATGTCGAATGTTATTTATTCTGTCCCGAGCGTTTTTAACATGCGCGAATGTACGAGTGGACAAGTGCGTGCAACGCGCACTGTTTACTTGTGACACGCGATAGGTATGCAGTCTGATTTGTTTAATAATCGCATTAATTAAATCTGGGGCAAACCCTAGGTAATCGATTGTGCTAAACTCGCGGGCGTTCGCAATATCGCTTGCAGCTCAGTGAACTAATATACTAAAAATTTTCCATCCTGGGAGAAAAAAGGTTCGAGTTTATTCTGCGCGCGGTTAACGCAAAAAACTTTTATTTAACGAATCCGTCGAAACCAACGGGTAAAGCTGTATATACCGTATTTTTGCTTAACTCGCTCTCCTCGCAAAAGGACGGGTTCGTTGGCCAAACTCTTTTTATATAATCGTTTTGACGAACAATTCGCGGAAGAATATTTTGATTCCGGTCTACTTATTTATCAGAGTTCGACGCGGAAGCTTCGACGTTCCATGCCCGATGCTTTAAAATGGCTAATCGAAGCACCGGGCGATGGGAAAATCGCGACGATTTCGAACTCGGGCAATAACCCACGTCGAGATGGGCACGTTTCGAGAAATTGAACTTTCACGAGGAATGCGACGTGGGGTTAACCGCTCTTTCCCTCGGGAGAAGTAAAGTTTCCAGGCTGGATCACCTTAATAGAGCGGAAAATCTTGCTGGTTCGTCAGAGTAAAAGTTTAATTCGATCACATTCGGTGATGAACTTGAGGACCATCATTGAAAAGTCGCCATATGAAGAAATATTAGAAACGTAAATATAAGCACAGTTACGTTTGATTAATTATAATAGAGGTTTTCCTGCGAGGAAAAACATATCAATGATAAGTATAGCAGTGTATTATAAATTAATTTCCTACAGACGAAAACAGATTTATCAGTTTTTAAAATGTCCACTTACAATTAGAATTATATAGAATAGTTGCTAAATGAAAACTTAATTGCAACGAATATCGAAATATTTAATTCAAGATACACGTTTAACTATAATTCATATTTAATTAATATTCCATTAAAATGCATATGATCGGGCCGAGCTCGATTCGAATTATTGTTTAAATTGTGTATAGGTAGGTTGTACGTGTTCATTAAAGTTACATTCCTCGAAATCCACCATAAATTTCGCTGTTTCTCTGTCTCTTTTTTTAAATAATATCCCCAAATCCGCAAATTTAAATAATATTCAGATTCAGAATCAACCATATAAATATAAATAATATAAATAAATTTAATTTCGTTACATCATACTCTATTGTTGTAGGAAATTTTCGATTGTCCCGTATAATCTTGTCCAACTGCCGTAATAGTATATGTCGAGATTGTTTCAATATTCAAAAGACATGTTGCCGCAACAGACAAATGCATCTACATTAGCTTGTGTGCCCGTTTGGACAATTAACTCGCGATTATGCCGAGTTCTATGCGACGATGTAATATTAAACAATGCTATTCCGTTCTTGCATAACCGGTTGTCCCTCAATGGCAATTCTTCAGCACCAGCCATTGTTATGAGATAAAAGTTTTAACGACTAGCATGGGTGGGAAAAAGAGAAGTGAGAAAATTAAAGCCCGGCATTCTAGTACAAAGCGATTTTCACTAAACTACGGTATTTGCGACCGCTTTCACCATAATTTCTGGCGATCGGTGTCAAAAGTTGGCGAAAATTTCACGGAAGCCGCGCGGAAAATCATCGAAATTAATTTTAGTGTGCGGCTACGCTAAAGCAACGCCGCAGTTATATGAAAGTATAGAAAGAATATAAGAACTAAATAATGTTGTGTAATAGAGATAAGAAAAAAGAAAAGAGAATCTATATCTCGTGTAAGATCACGAGATAAACTGCATTAGAATTTAGAAATTATATTAATACAATTTTTCATTTATGCGTCAACTTGTATCTGATGTCAATTAATAATTAATAATTATTGTAACTGTATACTATTATAACTATGTACTATTATATCTGTATTTCTGTATACTATTATAATTACTATAACTCAATTTTAATAATTGTATTCGGTCGCGATTTACATTGGACTATGATAATCATGGATAATCATGTAACGGTGATAACTTCCCGAAGTCCGTCGTAGAAAATAATCACTGGTCGCGTTTTTCATCTACCTCTTAATTTCATTCACTGTTCCCGCTAGAATTTCTTATTTCTATCTCGTAAACTGGATAAAACGGATTCTGTCCGCTTCGACTCAGGGGTAGTGGAGGGACTGAGATATCGTTTCCTTTTGTGTTCAGCCCGTCGGCAAACGTGGAAAAAGACGATGGCAAAAAAAAAAAAGAATAAAGAACTACGCGGATAAAAACAACGCGAAAGTGGCAGAGATAGGACATGCGGAAGAAAACACAAAGAAGAAGAAGAAGAGAAAGACGAAGGAGGAGATTCCAGTAATGAACGGAGGTTGCTCACGGTTTAATGAATCCCCAAGATGGAGCTCGACGGAAATAAAGAGAGTGTAAGAGGCAAAAGATCTAGGAAACTGGAGGTTGCTCGCGAAATAAGAGAGAGAGAGAGAGAGAGAGAGATATTGATATTGATATATATTTAATATACCCAAGCACAAGCTAAAGGGCAAAATACAATACAGCAGTTACAAAGAAGATAAAGTGTATGTGCTCTTTCTCTAGTATGAGTAACGATGAAACAAGTAACATACTTAAGAGCCAACGCAACATAAAATTAATGAGATATATAGCACAACGCAATACAATATAACGTAAAATAAAATTAATAGTATACATAGCATAACTCAATACAGTATAACTAATTGTATAAAATATACTGTAACAAATAATGAAACTAAGAACTAACGTAACTTAAGAACTAATAATAAGTACGGTGTAAATAGATTCCGATAAAGAACTAGTAATACGAACGAACACCAGAACGCTAAAAACTTCTCACAAGAAACCAATGTCATCCTAATTCAAGTAATGTAATCGAATAAAGTCTATATGTCCACGAGGGACTTAGCAATAAACTGAGCAACACGAAACAGAGCCAACTTCCGGGTAGAGTTAACATGAGCAGTGGAGGATAGTATATTATTAAGTCGGACTGGTCAAATAAGCTTAGCAAGATCAGTGGCATGGTCGATATAAATAATAGGATTGCCATCAGTAAGTCTAACACATATTCGACCACTATTTAGCCAGACAAACTTATAAGACTTTTCTTTGAGAGAGAGAGAGAGAGAGAGAGAGAGAGAGAGAGAGAGAGAGAGAGAGAGAGAGAGAGAGAGAGAGAGAGAGAGAGAGAGAGAGAGAGAGGAGAAAGAAGAGAGAGGAGAGAAAGAAGAGAGAAGAAAAAGAAAGGGTGAGGAAAAGAGAAAGGAGAGACAAGAGAGAGAGAAAGAGAGAGAGAAAGAGAGAGAATCGTCATTTTTTATTCAACAACCTAAGTTAATCTCTCCTCAAACATTAAAAACTTATGAATGCATGGTACAGAAAGGAGAGACAGGAGGTTTGTATAGTCAAATTGAGACGACAAAATTTGCAAATTTATTTCAGGGAAAAGAATGAATGGGTACAATTCTTCGAGTAAGTGTTATTTACTACTATAATTGAGATATAGAAAATTAATTTGTATAATGCAAAACTTATTAAAAATATAGAAATTTGCTGTCATTAAAGATAAGACCAACAACTTTGAGTTTGACCACGATTTCGTAACTTCTAAGGAAGCTTGCTATTTTCTAGTCTAGTTTTCCTCGGAATACTTTGCTGTACAGTCTACAATAAAGTTTATGGAAATTGTCTTTTCGTCATTATTATAAACGTTAATTTTTACGCAAAAATTGAAATTTTATGTTTACCATTTTGTAATATAATTTTTTTAATGGTCTATGGAAAATTGAAGTTTTACGTTCATGTTTACCATTTTATAATCTAATTTTTTTAATAGTCTATTTTAGATTCAATCTGTAGAGCAAAGTATTTTGAGGAAAACTAGACCGGAAAATTGCAGATTGCTTTATTAGAAGTTACGGAATCGTGATAAAATTCAAAATTTTTGGTCTTGTTCTTTAATTGACGAAAACTTTTATATTTTTAATAAGTTTTGAATTACAAATTAATTTTATACTTCTCAAATATAATAGTAAATAAATAAGCAAAAAATTGTGTCTATTAAATTCTATTTTGGAAATAAATTCTTGCAAAGTTCGTCTTCGATTTAACCAAATCTCCTATCCCCCTTAAAACAATATTTGATATAATGATGTAGTACGGCTAGAAATAACCAAGAATAAAAAAAATTAAATAATTAAGCGAGACGTCGTGTGTATGTGTGTGTGTGTGTGTGTGTGTGTGTGTGTGTGTGTTTGTACGCGCGCACACAAATGATGACAATTTATTGTTCTCCAAGTTGAAATGTGTAGACAGTTCGAGAAAAACCTCCTTTCACACTCAAAAAACAACCTCTATTTGAGTTTTCTTTCCTGCGAGATTCCTTGCTGGGCGACAATAGCTTGGAAATAATGCCATTATGTTTGTCGACAGATTGTCGCAGCGTATGTATTTTCGACACATTTATTATCGTTTCTATCGATTTTTCGCAAACATTAAAATAAATTAGATACGAAAAAGAGACATACAAAGTAGTATATTTACTTTTATTTTCGTTATTTATTGTTCTCTGACCTGGCGGAGAAAAGTACATCAATTTCCTGACCCCAACATCTTTCAGAAATAACAACAACAATCGTAGAAGCAAACAAAAGCCGGGACGCATGCACATCTTATTTTATTAATAGAAGAATACAGAAAGAAAAATTTCCAATTTGCAAAGAAATAAGAAAAAAAACAATAAACTGCAGTGGCATCCAAATCCTGAGTCTAGAAAATTAGAGAGATACAAGCGATAATAGCCTTGCCAGTCTAACAATACGAACTGGAAAAGAAAGACTTCACAAGGCTGCAAGCGGCGAAAAAGAGTCACAAAATACAAACCGAAACACGTCAAATGTATACTACCATTCACAAGATCGAGATACAGAGAGAGAGAGAGAGAGAGAGAGAGAGAGAGAGAGAGAGAGAGGGGGGGGAGGAGAGAAAGAGACAGAGAATGAGAAAGAGTAGAACCGATTTCCACTAAAGCAAACTTTATCGTAAAAACAATTTCCCCGCCGCTACTATCCCTCCGATTCTCCGGAGAGACGGAAAGTTTCAGTGTTGCTCTTCTTTCTCGTGTTCTCTTTACTACAAAGAAGGCCTAAAGTTGCCATCCACGATTCGACTGAATAGCAGGAAATTGAACAGCCTCTCATTTTAACCGACTCGTAATCGAATTACTTCGCGTAGTCCGAAGTATCTTCTTTACACATCGCATTAATAAATAAATATATGAAGTTTGAGGGTCTTTTATATATATTTGTCTATAGTAATATAGTCTATAGACAAACTGATTTATGAACACAATTATTTTTTCTTCTTTGACTGTTTTTCTTTTTTGTCTCTTTTCTTTTTTGGCTTTTTGATATAATAGTAATTATGCACATCACTATGGACATTTGGATTATGAAATTTTTTACACGTAATCACGCACTATGTTTTTAAGCGTCTCGTTAATTCTCTCTCGTTCGTTTATTGGATAATTTTGGCAGATGGCATTTTCAACCAACGCGGCAAATTAAATGCGATTGAACGTAGATCCAGCTGTTCCTCCGATTTACCAAACGGACGGATCTGACAACGTATGGTGTCCGCACCTATTTCCAAATCAAGAAGAGTGTTTGCAGCACACTCGTCGGTGGCTGTTAGGCAACGCGTGGAGAATAAATCCACCTCCTTCCGCCGAGAGACGTAACGAGATGCCGCCCGGTTCCGATTCTGAAAACCGTGTAATCTGAAAGTCGATTTATATAGATTTGGAATCAGCGAAGGCGGCGCGACGACGGAAAACGGCGATGAGGATCAGCTAACCGGCTTTCTACTTCACGATCCAGTTGATTTAAGATATGCTGCCTCTCCTCTCTCCTTCTACTATCGGAACTACCCTCCAGAATCTCCTCTTGAGTCTGCTTCCGGCGAATGTTTGTTCGATCTGATCTCCGAATAAAAGCTTCGTGGGAGCGAACTGGAAGATAAATACTGCTCTCTTTTCGTGTCGTCTTGCAAAATAGAATAATGCGGGCGCACTTCCGTGTTCCCCTTCTTCTTTTCGTACTCGCGCGTTCAAATAGCTCGAATAAAACGCATTTGCTTTGGTCCTGTAAAATGGATACTGTGAATTCTTGCTCGAAGTCTACAAGGAGCGAAATCGATATTTTTATCGCGGTAGAAAGGACAAAGTATCTCAAAATTTACTGTACTGGAATTCATTATTGTAATATGCACGCAATATACAATTTGTTCACATAAACTATTCAATCTGATAAACAATTACACTTTGTACGGAGAGAAAAAGCTGTAAGATTGATCGAGAATTTAGTTAATAAATAGAAGCGGATAATACAAGAATGTAAAGTTGTAGAAAAATGTAGATGATCTCTGAAAAGTAAACGGATATAGCATATCATCATGTCATTTCATCCGATGATACGGCAAGGTAGAAACGATCGCGTTTGCACGAGAGTAGTCTACGACTGGTGCGAATGTAAATATTTCCCAATTTATCCAACGCATGCACACTAGCGGAGTGGGATAAACAACCGAACGCAATTGAACGACATCTCGACTCGATTGTGACAAACGTTTGTCGACCTCCCCTAAATATACGCCGAATACCGTCACGCTGGCGAACGTTCGCCAGCATGTGGGTATGTTCGTAGCTTCGCGCGTGCGAGAAAATTCGAAAACGTTCGTCTGTGACAATAAGGAGGCCTGCCGCGTCGGCGTCAACGTCGGCGTCAACATCGGCGTCGCCGTCGTCGTCGCCGCCGTCGCCGCCGTCGCCGCCGTCGCGCCACGTGAGAAATGGGGCCACGCACGGGTAAGGGCGGATGCCGTCTTTTCTTTATGTCCCCTGCAGCTTTTCAGGCTGCGGTCGTAACCCTTCTCGAGTGCTTTCAAAAGGAGACCATAGCGGGAGAAGCGCCCAGGACGAGAGAATGCGCCGCCGCGTATAAAGCGCAAAGGCAAAGAGTTTATACGACTGGTAGTGATCTTCACGTAAGCTCGTTGGAGAACACTTTCGACCAAAAGGTTCATAATAATGACGTAAGAGCGTGTGATGTATATGACTTAAAATGTCGTACTCGTGCACAAAAAATCCTCATAGATAATCAAGAATTTAAGCTGCAGGTCTGTTGCATACGGAGTGCAATCCTATCCTATCGAGTTTCCCTGTACAGTTTCTGTTATTGTTTATTCTGTAAGCGAATATTCTAGCGCCGATGGAAGATATTTATTTCGAAATTGATTCCGCCTGGTTCGACGTGCACATGTTATTTCATTCGTTTCGATACATATACATATGTTTTCTATGTACATATGTTTTCGTGTGAAAAGACCTGTGGCGATAATGATTGGTGCACGTAGATTTTCAAACGAGGACCGTTTTGCCGTTGTCAGTGGCTATAGGTATAAGGCGAAACCGACGATTCCGGAGAGATTGCTCTCGCGTATCTGAAATGTATCGTGTAATAAAGAGACTAAAGTACATTTACAAGTAAAAGTACATTTCTCTCTTTCTCTCTTCCATCTCAGCCTACAATTCCATTCAGGATTTATCTCGAGCTCCTTAATTATACTTTTGAACAGTTTAACGAGTATCATTCATTATCATTCGTCCTTAGTTTGACATCGTGCCTAACATAATTAAGCGGTTTCAAGCGGATTTAATTAATCATAATAAAATAATCCATCGGAACTGATTTAATCCTTTCGGGACGAATGTGGTAAACGAGACGCGATTACATTTCAATGCTCGTTCATAAAAGAGTTAATACCATGTGATTGTGCTTTTCGTATAACTGAGCTAATCGATATAAGATTAAAAGGATATAGCAGTACATACATAAAATATGTACAGTAGTATTGGAGATCAAATTTGAGTAGCTTTCGCTGGTGTTTTGGGTAATATGTATTATAATATACGGGTTCTAATCCGGGAGCTTTGAAGAAGATTCGGGGAAGGGAGATTTGTGCGGTGAGGGGATATGACGTCACTAGCGTTTCAACAACGCGCAACGGTTCAATAATAATTCAAAAAGCAGTTCAATAGTATAAGTTGATAAAATCATGCACCTATATCGTAAATAATTGTGTACAAAGAATGGATGTTTCTTTTAGAATAAACTTTCTGACTTCTTTAAAAAAGAAAAACTGATAATTTAAATAATAAAGTTATTAACAAAGTTAGTTAAATATAATTTTCTTTAAGTTAATAACTATTATATTTTTTTATGTATTTATTCTTTTCTTCTTAAGACTCTTCCGAAGTCATTTTCTTGTTTTTTTACTTGTTACGATGCATACTGCACATATTGTAGATTTACGAATATTCTAAAATGATATCTTCGACGCGATAATGGCGCGTCGAGATGTTGGCGCGTTTCTCACAAATAATATACGATGCTTGTAACAGATGAGATACTTGTCATGTAAGAAAGTAAAAAATATTAAAAATAAATTCTCTTTAAAAAATAAGTATACTCTTTTTAATCATTTTTTCTTTAGATCTTCCTTCTCTATTATACAAGTACATTGGATTCTATTAACTAATCTTAAATATTCTGTATGATTAATAAGTCTCATAAATAAGCAATAAATAAGAAAAAGTTGGAGAAGGGAAAGAAATAATTCAGAGGTAGACAGAGATAAAAGAAATGAGATGAAGACAATTATATCACTACAGAGAAGAACAAGTAGATACGTACATAAGCAGGACAGAAACAGCTATAAAAAAAGAGAGACCCATACAAAGGGAGGAGAAGAGTCACGTATCACTGTGAAAGTAAGAAAGAACTATTGCATGTATTCTTATGAGAGAAAAAGAGAGAGAAAGAGAGCCATATATCGCTATAGAAAGAAGAGAGAGCATTGCTGTTCTGCGCGTTACCCTCTCCTGAAAGACCCTTTGCCTGGCAATGTTACACTTCCATGCCTCACGGATCCCTCTTCCCTGTACCTTCGGAGTTCCCTATAATGTTACTCATAATTATTCACCGTTCTAACCGCTCGGCGAGAATGCAGGTTTTCGTCCGGGTCGGCGCTATCGCGCTGGATATACAGATCGCTTAGTTACACAGTATTCGATAATTATATCACCAAAATTCAATTCCGCGAACTCGTGTCCGAAGAGAAGCTGCAGAGGGTGCATATAGGGCAAGCGCAATCGCATCCCTCCACGGCGCGTCAATATTGGCACAGAAGCGGAACGCTGCCGGATCCCCAAATTCTATTCGGCCGTTTGTACGTATGCTGAAAGCCGCGGGAGCATACACATATACAACGGATGCGGACATACATCTGCCCTCTCCTTCTAACTACACCGATAACCAGGATTGATAGAACACCGTATAATAATTATAAGCAACTCAGAGCAAACAGGGAGAGTGCTGCAATCTCTAATTCTCTGATCGTTACCAATGACCAGAGAGAGAGAGAGCAATGACATGCGCTTCCGAATGCATAATTCATCGGAATACCAATACGCGAGACGTCGTCAATCACGAATTATTTGTGTCGCGAAGACGTCGATCGATCGCGTCCGCCGCCACGACTTTCCCTCCTTTGCTCTATTTTGGATTGGCGCGCATTGCGCGCGCGGAATATAATCCTCTCGGTTAGATCCTCTCGACGCGGCCTCACAATTTTCCGCATCATTTAACTCTACGCGCGTCGTCGCGCAACACTGGTCATGCATATCAAGTTTGATGGCGTTATTATCTTTCGAGAGTATTTAATACGAGAGCGCGAACGGATAAGTGCGGTTTGATTAATTAACTTTGATTAATAATAAATTTTCTTGCGACAGACGGGGCAATCGACATCGCAAATAACTGCACAGATATTTGCGATGAAAGGAAAAAAGAAGTAGAAAAGCCTGATTTCATTTGGGTGAATATATACCATTAATTTCGATCCCCCTTTTATTCGATATAAGGGCTCATGCACAATGAGAGGAATAAGGAACAAGGAATTAAACATAGAGATAATTTATAGTCGCATCGTGTCTTTTTTCAAGACACGGAATTCTCTCTATATTTAATTCCTTGTTCCTTATTCCTCTTATTGTGCACGAGCTCGTGTACCCCTCGCGAAATGAAATTTCCGATATGTCTAAACAAACGCGCGTATCATGCAGGGCACGAATCGCTCTTGTTGATCGCAAACACGCGCAATCCGACGCCCAAAATCTCGTCGGATCGGTGCAATTAATCCGCTGCCATCAATCCGGCTGGACGCTGCGAATTCTTTCTCACCGTGAAACGAGACGCGGCGCGGAGGAGCGGAGGTGAGGGAGGCGAAAACTGTCGGACAGTAATTTCCTCGAAAACGGATAATTACGGAGCGAGGCGGAAGTCAGAACTCATTCCGGCCACCGTGAAATTTCATTCACCTCGATTTCTCACGCGCCTCACCGCGGGTAGGAGCGAGCCGTTGTCTGGACGTGGAGAAGAGAGAGCGAGAGAGAGAGAGGGCAAAGAGGGAGAGAAGGAGAGAAGGAGAGAGGGAGGTAGAGAGAAACGCTCTCTCGCTTCCGGAAGCAGCCAGCCACGACCAGGCAGACGATGCACGCCACATCCATCAAGCGGGATGAGAACGGCGTTGTTTCGTGTATGGGTGATGTGGTGCTGCGAAGGCAGGCAGGCACCAGTACCGGCAGTACCACCACCATCGTCGCCGCCGCCACCCCCGTCGACGTTGAAGGCGATACTACGCTCGGATGGGAATTACGCGAGAGGCGAGAACGATGGCCTACGTGTTGTCTGCCGCGCGCGGAGATGCACCACCAGGCAACAGCCGGGGATGTTCCACGAACGGCACACGCTCAATTTCCGCGTTTGCCGGACGCGCCGCGGCTCACTTTATTGCAGACACGTCTTTCAAGCACTTTGCAACCGTACGCGAATAATGTTATTTCATTCTGTTATAAGTTAAAGTCGAGGAGGGAGGCTCTCCGGTCGGGAAGTCGGCTCTGGCGTAGTTAATCGATGCCAAATGTACTCGGTAAAAACGACGATTTGTTGTACGTTATCTTGGAGAGTTACGAGCTGTCCCGCGTCCACGCCGGCGCGCGGCGTGCGCGATGTAACATACGTAGCAAAGGCATCTGCTTGTTCATACCCTTCATTCTTTTTTGTTAAGCGTGCAAATCATCCCGACGTAACGTTTCCGAGTGCTTCACTTATTTACAAACTCCTAACGATTTCATCAGATAATTTCTATTCGCAAACATCAGGCGAGAATATTCTTATTAATTCTCAACCTCTCTAAGAGCCACTTCACGGTGTGTTATTCATATACGACTGTTTGTTCTGCGCGTGGAAGTGGCAACGAGCCAGATAGCGACATTTTGCGACATTTTCCGGCGGTAAAGTGCGATGGGACATTTTCCGGCGACGGAGAGTGTACATTTTATGTGAAACGCTTTTTCGTCGTCTAACTGCACTTCCCTGTTATGATAAACTGCCATATTTTTCTATGCCTCGAACAATTATCGTTAGCGTCGTTATATCGGTTAAATGCGCCTTACGAGTCGCAACAGTAAATTTTACCGAAATCATATCAAAAAGAATCTGCCGACGAATCGTTAACGAGATACGCGTTTCACGGAGGTTCCATTAGGAGAAGAGACATGAATAGACAGATGCGGTAATTATAATATCTCAGAATATGCGCGCGGCACGTTTTGCGCGTAGAATATCGCGTGCAATATATCAACCTCGTCGGCGCATTAAAAATTAGTTCGCAAGACGGCGTCCGTCGGCATTATATTTTTTCGCCTGCTTCCTTCAACGTTGGTAACGTCAACGCGCGCGCATGCCACTTTCAGCGGCAATTCGCCAGAGCGAACCGCCGTCTATTATGCGGAAGTCACTTTATTGCAGCGAAACGTGCATCTCTTCTACAGCGGGTCTCTTCTACAGCAGACGCAATTTTTTCCCGCGCCAACGCGCGCCAAATTTTTGCCCGCCGCGCCATTATTAAATTCCCGCTCGTCATCAACGTTCGCACGTTCCGATTTGCGTCCCGTTGTCAGTCGCATTAATTATCCTGTACATCTGTTCGACGTAATATCGCCAACAAGCGAAGTCGCCGCCCGCGCCTCCCAAATCTCCGGCTCGCACGCGAAACGAGGAAAGTTCGATCGTAATCGCACGCCGAGAAATTCACCAGGGATATATTTTGTGCAGAAATCTTCTGCTTTTTCTGCAGTGGACTGGGACGAAAATCGCACTTCACTCTTCACCGTATATAGCAGTCTTTTCTCGTACACCATAGAACTTGGAAATATCCTGACGACTTGAGACGAGACTCGATTCGGTGTACGGTGGAGATTTCGTTTTCGAATAGCATTAAATTGAACTCAAGTATTCTTTCACGTACTCTGTAACGCAAAATCGTGACTCTTCGTTTGGTGCGAAAGTTTCGCAAGTCGTTTCCGACGATTTACAGGAAATCGAAGACTCGATGGACTAGTGTACAGCAAGAAGCTGTTACCATTCGTGTCGATGTGGAAGGTAGTGGAATTTAGATTTATATTAGATGTATAAATATGTGAATAGTAAGAGCAGAATAGTAAGAACAATATTATGAAATTATCTTCAATTGTATTCAATGTTATTTTATCAGTATAAATGTAAGTCCTGTCAAGTATTATCACAACTTTAATTCATGTTTTGTATTTACTTAGTATCTTATTTTTATTATAAATAACGAGATTATAGAAAGAAAAAGATTTGTCCTAATTAATCCTACAAAATTATTTTACAGTGTTACAAACACTTAATAACATTAATATATTCTCATTCACAAAAAGCAATAAATACGGTCAATACTTAAAATGAACGTAATGACCAAGAAATTATTCAAAACTACTTGCTTCGATGTACGATTATTATCATCATAAAATATATTATCATAAAATATAACATCACATAATGCAACCTCTTTTCTTTATTACAATATCTCGATATTCGATATTAACTCCTGATTGAAGCAGAAAACGAGCACGTAGATATCCTTCCGGCAACGTCGAAAATGGAAATGGGCCAGGCTTCCATTAACTCCACCGGCGAGAGCCTCTAATAAACACCGTAATCCCCCGTTTCCTCGGTTTCTGCGCTTCCGCCGCCTTCGCAGATCCCGCGGGATCCTTCTTGCGTAATCCACATAGAGGAAGGCGCCGTTCGCGGAGGAAGAGACGGCCGGCAAGAACACGGCAGCACGGCCCGGCCGGCGCTTCTAATGTTACGAGCAAAACGACCGGTTCGGCAATTTGTCAGAAGGTGATTAATTGGCGAGCCGCCACCGACGCTCGCCCTCTCATCGACCTACCCAACGTTGGCGACGAAGGCGGTACGGCACCGTCCCGTTGGCCGGAATTTATGCAATGAGTTCTCGTCGGTAGTTTGTGTGTCATCACATGATGCTCCGAGTGCGGTAAACTCCTACCAAACGGATACGTTTGTGACTCGAATACAAAAGGACCCACCATATGTCACAGAAACTTGATAAATCATATATCAAGATGTAGAGAAATTCTGGAACAACAGATCTTTTAATCTTTCACGATCACGGTGTTGATTGTGAATGAAAAATATATCGATGAAAGGAAATACATCAATGAAAAGGAAACGTTAATCTAAAAGCTGTAACTTCTCAGAGAAGTTTTATGTACAATTCATTTTCCGACATTTTTAATAATCTATTATTAAATTGATTACTATCAATTACAATAGAAACAAAATAAATACAAGATTCACTTTTTTGAGGCATATATTATTAATAATAACACTATTAGTGATAAAATAACATTGGAAAATTGTTGAAATTGCTGTAAAATACAAATGCAATGTTCTCTTCCGTGATATTGTATACTTGTTACTTGAATTTCTGTTGACAATTTCGCATATATTAAATTTCTGTTGACGTTTCGAATATGTTTATTAGTTTATTCCGTTTATTGTATTCGCGGCGGGCAACAACGGTAAAATTGACATATATGTATATGTCTACACGCGTATGTAATTCAAGAAAAAGTTACAGCGAGGAAAACTGTATGCGCTGCAAAACACGTAGCGAACAAGCTGGCTGGACACGGTGAATTGTGATCGCGGACGGAGAACGCCTCAAGAACCCTTCGTAAGTGGGTGTTCCGGGTGTCGCCCATACATTTCGTGGGGCTGTAACGAGATCTCGTAACTCGTGTCGCGTCGTCCGGACCAACTTCGGTCCGGACTATTGTCCGGCTATTGTGGTCGGAAAATTTAATGTTAACCGTTAAGTAAAGGATCCGCGAAATAGAGGCGCGGACATCAAATCTCAACAAACAAATTTCACTAATATAGTTATTAATGAAAATATTCAATTACTATTGATAGATAGTCATATCTGATAAAAGGAATAATTTATGCGATAATTATAGCAGATTCATATTTTAATTGAAAATTTGTAAGTTTATTTTTGACGTTTTATCTTAACTTTCTGTTATCGCTCACAATTTGCAATTACGAAATGGAAAGTATTTAGTAGAGATTCTGCGTGTCACGGATATTAAGGCAAAGTGTTTTCAGAAAATTTTTGCTACACGATGAATACTTCTTTTCGAGGTTGCCACACGATATGACAGGCAGTTTCTCACGAGTAAATGCATTAAGAAAATTAAATGTATTCCACTTTTTCGGAAAGAGGTTTGCACGGAAACAGCAATTTTACAGGGTAACGTTTACTTTTTTCCCGGAAAGAAAAATATTTTCGGGACACATCGTATCGTGTGTGTATGTGTACCTATGTGTTATGCAGCACACCTTAAGAATGCCTCTTTCGTCGCAAAGGTTGACGAAAACTCTCCCTCCCTCCCTCTCTCTCCCTCCCTCCCTCTCTCTCTCTCTCTCTCTCTCTCTCTCTCTCTCTCTCTCTCTCTCTCTCACACACACACACACACACACACACACACACACACACACACACACACACACACACACACACACACACACACACACACAGCATTTTTCAGAGTAACCATGCGTGCGTCGTTACGCAAAATTACTCACAAATCCGCCTTCCTTCCAGAAAGTCGATAAGCTGTAAGTCAAATGGATTTCGCTTTATCATGGATAGTGGAAAGTACAGAGCGCCCGGAAGCTTTATCCACGTACTAGGGCTTAACCCATTGCTCGATTCCGTTTGGGAGCGAAACTGATGGAAAGAGGCTTTGCGCGATCGAAGCACGCCGTACGCATGAGAGCGCGCGATATCGTTGATTGACAAAATCATTTTTAAGGATACCGCTGTACGCAAATAACATGAAAGAAATCTATCGCAACTGAAAATTGTACGTACGGAGTTTCAAAGTATAAAACGTACAATCTACATAACGCGATCAAACACAGTATTACATAATGCTCATCGATTTATCCTTCTAATTATGTATCGAAAACTTTGTTTCGAGAAACTGTAATTGTACGTTGAACTATATTGCAATCATAATTAGCAGCTTAGCTTACAATAGGTATATATAAGTTACATTAATAAAGGGAGATCGTTAAAAAAAGTTTATATTGAAAAGCAGCTAAAGTTAAGAAAAGCAGCATAGTGCGGAGTAACTTCTGAGCGTTTCTCCACGCGCTGGGAGAGAGTTTTAGATTGGGTGAATTCGCGCGTGGATACGAATAGGTTGGAGAGCAGTCGGGCACGATACTTGTTGGATGAGAGTCCGATGGCGGGGCAAGAGCGAGCGCGCATACCGTCGCTCTCGCTGGGAGTAATTTACGAATATTTTACAGCTCCCTAAAGCCGTAAACGCAACCGACCGCGTATATTTGCGCCGTGCCTGCCGCGGATATTAGCTTCCAGTCTCGTATATGCCTCCGGGGGACAGAAGAGATAGTCGAGTGATGAATGTCCCGTCAGCAACGAGGTGGTTTGCCAAACCTTTCCGAGGAGAGACGCAATAGTTGGTAGTCGGTCGTGGCTTCATCTACTTCCACCGTCATGGATTGTATCCTAAATAGTTTGATGGCGGGACGACGGATCCTGTGGGAGGTTCTCATTCGTCCGTGTCCCTTCATTCGTCCCTTATATCGATAATGTCGATAACGACGAGAAATCGTGCGAGTTACACAGATTTTCTCGAGATTTGCGGCCTACAAGACTTTCGCAGATTTGAATACGGCTGAAACAGCGACGTGGAAAAACGGAGATTTTCCATTGAATCCGAGTACATTGACGTATGGTCAACAAAAATACAATGGAATATATCGTACCGTGTAACAGTAATATTTTATTATGCGCATGAATATGTATATTTTTACGCTTTTTATAGAATTACAGTTATACGTTCCTAGAATTTTGTTGCAGCTACAAAAGGCTTTAAATGCGAGTTTTAATTTAAACTATAAAAAAATTAAATTTGCGTCAGATCAATATTAGAAAAGAAATACGTGAGAACAAAATACATAACCGCTAATTTTGTTCCGCAGCTGCTGTAGTTAATATAAATCACACGAATATCGAATGCGGTTCACATCCATGAAATTAAACAATATAAAATTTACATTTTTTTCATCGATACATTTCATCACGCGCGGCTAACGAATTCTCGCAATTTGTAAAAATCGAAAAATCTTGCTAAAAACACCGATACATTAAATGAAAAAAATTGCTATTAGATCCACGACATTCCACCTTATGGAAAATTATGTAAAGCGATGTATTTATGGTTCCAGAGAGGATAGAAATTGGTATAATATCTCGTATGGAAATAAGGGCTGCGGAGTAAGGTGTCCCGCAACCAAGTCGATTTTCTATTTATTCTAAGACAACGTTGTCTCGTTCAATGGTATTTCGATTTCTCGGTATGCCATTGTCTATTTCTGATTCATGCGGTCCAAGATACCTTTGATTTCTAAAACAGCATTATCGTGGTCTCTCTTTGTTTGTTTGAAATATTGTATCCAAAATTCTACAATGTATGAAACATATATATTTAAATAGGTTGGGAATTATATATAAGTGCAGATGTTATTAAGGAAATACAAGAGTAAGCACGAATTTCCTTGTTTCGCGTGTATCGAACGGCGAAACCGCAAACAAACTCTCGACGACGGTCTTCGTATCCGTGCAAAACGCGCGCGCAAGTGACACGCGTGTCGTTATCCAGCGCAAATCAAATTAAATGCAGTAAACGTCGTCGAGATCGCTCGATGTTATTGCCAGTTTAGTGTTATCTTATCGTCGACAAAAAGCGAAAGAGAAATGCGGATGCGGACGACAGTTCGGCTCTCACGCGAAGTCTGAGGCGATAAGAAATAACGGGCTCCTCGTTAGGAAGGATAAAGTCGAATGACGGTCGGAGGAGAAGACGCGGAAGTCAGATAAGCACGGCGGTCGTAATTGGGGATATTCGGAAGACGGGGGAGGGGAGCATTGTTCTTTTGCCAGCCGATTAATTTTTTTCTCGCTATGATAAATGTCGGGCGACATTCGTTCTTTTTGTCCGGGTAGGGAACAAAGTAACTGCGGCTGGGCGAACAACAAATCGCCGTAACTTTTCAAACCACACATTTGCGCGATGCGATATTTATCTCTCCGAATAATTAAACAACAAACACGATACGGATAAAACCAAATATGAAAGCCGTACGGTGTTAAATAAATTACTTTCGAAATAGCACGTATGTAAAATCCCTTTTATTTGCGCGGTGATTTTATTCCATTTGGCCGAACAAATTTCCGCCATACCCGAATAATCGGTGCCACCGCGAGAACTATTTATCGTATGATAAAGAGTCGCGTAAAATAGCTTACTGTCGCAGAATTTGAATCGTAAAACGAGACGCGGCTTTGTATCGTTATCCGATATTTCCGCGACGTCCAGCGCTTTTGAAAACTTGAAATGCGATACGGGCTGTGAGATTCCTTTCAGTTGCGAAATAGCGGCGAATTTTCCACGTTGCGCAAATGAATGGACCGGCATTCGCCACGCAATGCATTAAGTCGCCAGCCGCAAACGCATGCATTTTTAAACGGATCGAAGAGCCGAGTAATGCTCTCGTTTGGACTTTCTTCCATTTATCGGAAACGGACGCGCTTTCCCGAGGCGAAATGGGTTTCGGGTTGCACAGGCGACTCTGACTATAAATTCCCTTTGTCGCCGGAAAGAGGAATGTCGTGCGATCGGGCGCGCGCGCGCACATTTCGAGGAGAACGGTCGTAATCCCGCGATTACGTAATCCGTTTTTAGCTCATGACACTTTTCCGCACGATGAAATAATTACGCGATGTGAAATCTGTGCAACTGTGCGCGTCGTTTAAAGTGATCCCCGGGAGTCCCGGGACTCGCCCGGGAGTGAAGCAATGTCCCATCTGTCTTGAATGCCTTTCGCGCACAGCGCGCACTGCGAAATGTCGAGTCGCGAGACGAAAAAACGAGAAGCAGCTTTGTCCCCCTTCCGTCGTCGTCGCCCATCCGGCAGCAGCTTTGTGCGCGAAACGGCTTAAAATTCTCCGCACTCAGAGCACGGGGAGTCGGAGAAAAGTTCCCGCATTCTTCGAAGGTCTAAGCAATCCCGTGCCGTTAACCAGACTCGCGAGTAACCTCGGAAAACTGCACCTAAAATGGAGGCCACCTCAATGGCCCGGGAAAGCTCTCCCTATGGAAATTTTATCGCGGATTCCGCAGGGATTGAAAAGCTTTAGTTATCATATGTACATCATATACGAGAGTTTGGATTTGCTTACGTTAATAACGTTAGGAGAGTGAGGTGAAGATGTGAAAGCACATTTCGACTGTAAACTGAATAACGAGAAAATAACAGCCGCGCACTTTAAGTGATAGAGTTTAGGGTTAATGGTGCGAGAGACATGCTTGTTCTCACAAACTGCCGCTCTCAGAAAACTCAGCCCTTCGGCGCCCAACCTTCGGAAAATTAAATTACTTACTGTCCGATATTGTTTACCGATACTTAAATCGACCCACACGACGAGCACCGACAGTTTAATCTCTCCGCGGCCTTTCCCCCGGCACCCTCACCTTCTTCGTCTCTCGCGGAAAAGAAAGGTCAGGAGGAGCAGAAGCGAGCGACCCTTATCGATTTCAGCGTTTCCCACGGGAAATCGCGTTCGTTCAGCAAGGAAGAACCGGGAAGGCGGACACCGTGGAAGGAAGGATATTCACAGCGAAGCGGCGGCGGGCGCAGAATTTTCCATTACACCGAGTGCGGTTACCCACCCTTATCATAGCGGTGCATATTCCAGAGACGGCGATGGCGAGGGGCGACGACTACCTCTCGCGTAGTAATGGAAAACAAACAGGGAAAATATCGTCCGTTTACAATGCCGGCGATATTCTACGCCCGGCACGCTCCTTAAAGCCGGATTCGCGGATATTCGCGGGGCGTGGCAATGAGCGTGATAAAGAGTATATTTCTCGAGCTCGTTTCTGCGCGCGTATCGGGTATAGTGACGTGAGACGCGCGTCTAAAATATATAACTTTCCGACGCCGATCTCTCTCTCTCTCTCTCTCTCTCTCTCTCTCTCTCTCTCTCTCTCTATGATTCCATATTTCAGTGATTTTCGAGTAAATTCAATTCCGTCCGTCTTTCAAAATCGACACGAAGCTTTCGTATTTCAAATGGATGTTGCTCGAACCAAGTCATTTAGCCCGTAGCACGTGTTACTGCTGTACAATGTCTCCGTTTTGTGTATATAATTAGGATTATCGGCTGCGAAAGAGCGCGCTGTTTTGGGACCGCGTCTATTTGTTTGAATTCAAACTCTCCCGTAAAACCGGCGGCGAACAAATGCGCAACCGGTCAGCAATGTGTATCGAAGTTTTGACGGCTAGCGAATGGCAAAGCGGCCACTATAACGAAGAACAGCGGCATTGTTTCGCGACGGTAATGGCCCGCATTTAATGCGCCATTAGAAGTTGTTAACTTCTACTGTTGTTTCACGAGAGCGTCGCGTTATATATACATATATATATATATATCTATACGATGGTGCACGACACGACGATACGCGCATTCGACATTGTTGCGCCGATTTATCGTTTTCTGGCTTTGAGAGTTGGCAATTAAATGATCTTCCTTTTTCGAAGTTTTTTTTTATGGTAATTGCATTTGGTCAACAGAACGACATTGTTGAAAGCAAAAATTATTTTCTCTCTGAAAATCCGATCAGCCGTCATACGTTTCCACAATTTTCGCAGTCCTAATTGAAAAGAAAACTAGGTAACTCTATCGAGATTCTGTTCAATCTAAAATTAATTGTAAGATAAGATTTTCTATTCTTTATTTTGCTATTTCTCTCTTGATTGGTACACAGCTCAGAAACTACTACATATTTTTCATTAATATCAAGGAAATATTCAAGTTTTCCACAAGAAATATTACTGCATATGTCTATTATCGAGCGCCTTATATAAAAAACGCATGCCTTCGGTAATTATAAATAGACAAAACATTTTTCGATCTTGTTCGAGAATCACTTTCAACCGACCAGTTAGTTTTAATTATCGTCATAATAATAGAGCGCTCGATATATAAGCAATAAAATATCAAATTATCAAATATTTGATGAAGCAAACTTTTCCTGACTATTTCTGACTATTTTAAAATCAAATAATAAAAGCATCGCTTTTGTTTCTCGCGCAATAATTGTTTTAATCAATGCTTGGTAAAGTCACATTTCAAATTTAAAACACTTCTGTGGCTCGTGTACAAGAATCAATGTTATTTTTTTTGCTCGTTCAATGATAATACCGCTATTAACTCTCTAAAGCTATTAACTCTCTAAGCAATGCAAATTGTTTAACATGAACATAACAAATATTCAGATGTAAAATCAAAGAAAAATTACAATAGCAGAATAGAAAATTGTTTCGCAAAATATGTAAATCTGGTAATATGCTGTATTACAAACATGGAGAGCAACCGTGCTCTCTTCGTTATACGTATTTCTCTTCTCTTTGTATGTATGTATGTATTTCTAATAAAATTATGAATAAACCGAAGACTCACGGGAAAAGTACGATTACAATTATATATCTAACAATGATTATACGCGGTAAGTAGTTTATTAAGGTATTGTTGAATTCGACATAATTGAGGTTAATTTAACGCTGCGTTTTATTCGAGCTGCTCAGAATGACGATACGTCCCATGATAGAGTGCAATGTAATTATAGACTTTAATTACAATGCAATTTCTGCGAATTACATTTAGTGCGCTAGCAACGAATTGCAATTTATCGATTCGCCTCAAGTTGGTTCGCCACAGCATTTCACATTGATTCGTAGTATATAAATCTCTCCATTCCCGTGCGCATTACTCGAAAGAGTAATGTAACTCCACCTCCGAGACATTGTCAATTTTTATCGTAAAATTTTCTAATTAAGCTAAACAATTCCTACAAAAATAACGTAAAAATTTTTTAAATTATAGTAAAAAGATATGTACAAAACTACATAAGAATAAATAATAATATATAAAAGCTCTCTTTTGAATAAAATAACATGTATCTGATTTCTTTATCTAATTAATCTTATATAATTAAATCAAATAACATTAATTAACAGAAATAAGAGCCAGGCGTGATAATTACCGCGCTATTATTGCCAAATTTGTTTATGTTACTTGATTTAATTAGATAAGTCGATTAATTAGATAAAGAAATCAGATACAGTCAATGACACCCAAAAACCAGAGTGCAGCCAGAATTTCAATCGATTTACGGAGAAATGCCGTACGTGACGGATTAATTCAATCATAATGCCGATATATGTGCCAATAACGTTTACTTGATTGTACAGGTACTACATATTAAAGCTCGTGTACATATGCGATGTAGAATGTACATACTGTACGCGTGTCGACAGTCCGCCTGTAGCTTATTACATACACGAAGAGAGCGCGAAGGAAAGGACGAGAGGAGAACGATACTTCGCTTAGGACGAAACATTGTTATCTGTGGTATAATATCCGCCTTTGCCCGGCGTGCGCGCACCTGGCGTAATTATAAAACGAGCGCAAACCCGGGAAGCCTCATTAATATTTCGCTTTGTTCTTTCCCCCTAGTTGCACCCCGTAAAGAAAATGCAAGGACGCTTTTATTTAAAATATCGAAAAATGTCGAGTCGGGGGGGGGAGGGGGAGGAGTGAGAACACGGTATCTGCGCGGCACGTTTGTATTCCTTTAATTTCGCTCGACGGCATCCACGCAGAAGGAGAATAGCGACGTTATTATGGGACGTCGTAGGAGATCTCGCAGTGTCGCACGTGTTTCCTGCGTATCTGAGAGAGGCGTTAAGCTCAGACGATTAACGCCGCTTTGTACGGCGAAAATCGCGCGAGAAGATACGCGACTCCTTTACATTCCGTCTCCTGCGGAAATTTCACGGGACATTTTTTGTATACGTGCACGCGAAAATGGGGTATCTGCCCATGCGTTGAAACGTACGTCCGGAATGCGTTATATAAACGTCGCCCGTGAACGCCGTGCATTCAAAGGAAGTCGAAAATGCACGGAGAGCCGCGGCGATAAAAATACCAAGACTCTCTCTCGCACGCATCATCCCTCGTGCCTCTAGTGCCGCTGCTGCTGACAGCTCGCCGTATCAGTGTTCTTCATATGCGCGGAGAGCAGCGCTGTTCAAGCGAGATTATGTTGAAGATTGATTATGTTGTAGATTGTGTTGAAAGACGTATTAATTTACTGGAAATTACTGCTACAATTTGGATAGAAGCAGGTAATTTAACGGCGCCCCAATATGGCATTTGATTACGTTCGTATAATGTTTGATTGGTTTTGTAAAATTATTTTAAAAAATAACGATTAAATAATTGATACACGGTCGATCAATGTAACAGTGTATTTCGTCGCTTTCGTTTTACCGCACAATGCGACGGCTTTTTTCAGAGAAATAAATTTAAAATTTATACTTTATATGCAACGTAATAACCATTAATTATATTTAAAAAATTGAAAAAGGCGGGTACTAGCCATAAATGTGACAATAATTTAAAAAAATAAATTTGATAATATTTAATAATAAAATAATTTGAAATTATTTAAATTCACAATATATTCTTAGCAACAGAAATAGTCACTTTTATTATTACACAGAGATATTTTCTTTAGATTATAGATCACCATTTTCAAATAATAGCATCATCATCAAAATATTACATTCTGTACTTTTTTTAGTGACATGTCAATCGTGCAAATTTCAATAAATATGAAAAATTAATGGCAAATAGCGCGCGGTCGAAAATCCTCAAAGACACCAAATGCCATTTATTCAATCCCTCGCGGGATAGCCACTATCGGGAATTTCCATCGTCCTCGCGACGTTACTCTAACGATCGAATTAATCCGGAAGAACCGAGCGTACGTGATCGAGGTTGCGCGAGATGCATACAAGCTGCTATACGCAATCGTCGCACCGGTTGAATGTCACGTCGATCGTTGGCCGTTATGACATCGGTGTCGATATGCCGTCGCAACGGCGCATGTCGATTGCGGACGGGCGCGGTGCGGCGCGGCGGTCTACAATTAGCAATTAAAATCAGCGGACCGGCCGATTGATTAGACCTTGGAATGGATATCCCGCGGCCCAATCGACTCATCGATTATAATTTCCAGCGCTAATTATGCCACGGCACCGCTGCGCGAGCGGCGAGATATGATCAACACTCCGCCCGCGCCGCGACGAATTACGTTCCGGAATATTTTCCGTCGTCGTGCCAACATCGTCGGGATTTCAATTTCAACAATCTCGTTCGGAGTAACGAAACGAGCGCGCACGGAGATTCATTTTCGCCGCGCGCGCGTCGGAGAATTGCATCTCATCGAGATTTATTACGCGCCGGCTTCGACGCGGCGCATCGCGTCGCGTCGCGTCGCGCGTCTCTCTATCTTCTCGGAGAAAATTCGCAACGCGATTCGCGCGAGGCGCATGCATACGAATGGAGGGCGAACAGACAAAACTGTACTCACGTCGTTCTGGGCAAAGGTCGGCGTGATTGGCCCGTCGCTGGCTTCCCATTTGTCCGCGATGCGGATCGTCTCCGCCGTTTTCTGCTGCACCGATTTCGACTCGTCGAGCAGCGTCAGCTCGTAAAACTCCTGGATATCTGCAACAGTCCGGAGAAAAAGGAAAAGACGTATTACCATCTGCCACGGAGTTCTCGACGTTCGGAGGTAAAATCTCCGCGGACCGTATGACCTGCAGCGGTCTCTCAGACGGCGGGGGATTTCATTTCGTTTCTATCTGGCTTTCCTGCGTGCAAACGCCATGATAAATTGACCGGGGACTCGATTTAGTCCGTTCGTTCACATCGGATGCATGGGGGAAACGTCAGAATGATATAATGGGGCTAACTGAGAGACAATCGGTCGTAAGTCGTATTGTATAATAATGGAATAATAGATTCGGTGCTTAAGTGGGATTGGTATCTCCGGTGATGAACAGTATATTTGGGATGAGATGCACGTTGCCGATTCAAGAGGTCGGGGATCAAGCGAGCAGGCCCTCGCATCTTTGTTCGGTCGTACCGAAGACTTTAACGCCCCGGTCCCGAGACGTGGACGCGAAGCCGCACGATAAGGCGGTCACATAATTTTCAATAGTTACACCGCTCGCGTAACTCGAGTGGACTCTCAAGCTAGCGCGTGTCGCGGCGCCGCCGCCGCGTTCTCGAATATATATCACCGGCACTAGGATACGTCGGGTGCAGGTCGTCTGGGTCGAAGGAGCCCGTAACTCCTTGCCAGCATCGCTCGCTTCTCGCCACGACGACGTTGCGGAATGGGATAAGGCTGTCTCGTGACAACACGAGAATCGGACACAACGTAGGACATCGTCTGAATTAAGAATGAACCGTTTGAAACTTTCGAAAGATCGATTTTTCCCGTATTGCGGTCGCATTCTTTGCGCGTAATTTAATACACAGGCATGTCCCGAAGAAAATGTTGCAAAGAATAACGTACCTAAGTATGTGAATTAATATTTATCATGAAAAATACAGCAGATATGATACAAAGACGTGACAATAGTAAAATAATTTATAAGAACATTGTTCATACAATCGAGTCAATTTATAATATTCAAAATAGATGACGAACTTTCTATCTTAGATATTTAATTCTGGAGAACAAAGATGCTTTTTTTATACTAATATTGCTGGTATCTTGTTAACTCTTATATTAATATTATTTTAAATATTTTCTGAGAAAAATTAACATTATGTCGTCTCTGTAAGATACGCGAATGCTTATTTGAAATTATGAATATCGCGAATTTATACAATTTAATTCCTTTTATTAATACCGATGCGACGGAAGAGCCACAGAAGATTCCATTTCTTTCTCCTGAGAGCCGGCTACATCTATGCGGTTTAATTTTAACCCCGTGAACCGTAAAATATATATATATATATCTCTCCGAGTTAAAGTAATTTCCAACATATAACCCACAATTTTCCTTATTATAGCGAACATTACTCTCAATTTCTTTACTCACAATCAGCTAGCGAGTGTCTTGCGCGTTAGTAGTCGTTAATAAATTGAAATTACGGTTAGCGCTTTGAGGCATTGCTCCCGAGAGCGTCGCGTATTAATTGCTCCCGCGTGAGCAATTCCTAAAGGTAATTTCCAAGTTACATCATTACAGCACCTGTGTTTCGCGCAATACTAAGCTTTCTATAATTATGCTCGTTAGTCGGTCAAGCGGGCTAAGTTTCTCCATCCTTTCCGCCGAGATGATACGGCTGCTCCTATCTTAAAGAAAAAAACAACACCCTCGCCATGCCTCGCAGTTATCAAAGCATGGTTTATTAACGGTATGTACGCATTAATCTGCGATTAAGAAAATTTACCTTCAATATAACTTTACTACGTTCCTTCCGTCATTCTCTATTTATTTATGTTATCGATATTCCAAGTTTCTGTAAGAAACTTCAATATTATTGGAATTATTTGCTAACGTTCGAGAAGTCTAGGCAGTTTGCCTGCGAAATTAGCAGACTCTTCAACAAGACATGTAATTATTAACCATAAATTTCGTGAAAGATAGCTACGTATTTTCTTTTGATTTTTTCAGTTTCTGATTTCACGAAAAAGAAATAAATTCGCTTCGCCGTGTCCTCTTTCATTTTCATATTTCCAACGACGATTCTAAAACTACGCACGAGTAGACTACCTAGTCCGTTTACTCGCTGGCGTTAGTCATGAAAGGATTTTTTCCCCTTTTGCCTCGAGGCGTGTGAATGCACGGAAAATTTCTAGAAAGTTGCGCGACGAAACATTTTATCTGTCGGTCGAGTGGAAATTCGGAGATTTCACTCGTATAAATTTGCTCGAGCTTCGCCTCTTTTTCTTGACGCCTGCAATCAGCACCACGAAAATAATTTTTCGCACGCGAGAAAGTTTTAGAATGCTGTCAGCATCGGGGGTGCGTATATTCTCTTATACCTGGAATAGAGTTGTTGGAACAATATCACACGCTTTTCTCGAGGTATCAGTAAAAAGAGAAAGATGAAAATCTCGATTTGCAAGAACGCTGCTTTTCACCTTCGCAACGCAAACATCTCGCATGCAGCAGAGTCGGATATTTACGGCAGCAGCGCCACCGAGGGCGTTATTGCATTATAAATTTTCAAAGGGCGTCCCACGCGATTCTCCACCGCGATAAAAATGTGCATCAATCCTGTTCGAGCTCTCGGTAGCGGCAGCAGCGGCGCGGCGCGCGGCGGCCGCGGCGGCAGCACCCTTTCACCATTCTGCACGACGACGGGTACCCTGTCTAAATATCACCCGGCGCATTTCTCACGTGGAATGCAAGAAATATATATCGAAGACTTATTTCAATCCCCTCGCCTTGCACGCGACGTTGACGTCGGTATGTGAAACGCGCGCGGAATTCTTTCCGATGATGGGCATCCTGTGTGTGTATAGGCGGTGGCGCCTTTCCGATGAATACCGGCGCCGCCGTGACGAAACTTATCTGACATTTCCACCCCCGCGAAAGAGAAGGATTTTAGCATTACTATGAGTGAGAATTGCTGCTAGCGTATATAGGAGGATTTATGTCTTAATCTCGAAATACAAAACACAGGCGACAACGCAGAGACCTACAATATCTCGCCGATTTTTCAACTCGCGACATTATTTTTTAAAAACATGACACGGGAGAAATTACGAGGACTGAGTATTGTGTGAGTTTAGGAAAATCCATAATGATTATGTTATGATATTACGCGACTCAATGGTAACTGAGTAAAATTGTTTTTGTAATTAGAAGGCGTGAGTAAATAATTCCATCGATCTTTTGCTGACGATGCCGCGATGGAGCGAAATTTGGGCCGAAACGAACGAACATTATTCTATAATAAAGAAATTATTGCGCACCAATTAGCCGCGTCTGGCTCTCATTTAGCCCGGTCCGCTCGGTCCTCTATTATTCGTGGCGTGAGAAAAGTTGCTAGTTTAGTGCACAGTTTCCAAATATTGCTCTGATTAAATATGCTCTATCGGATGCTATAGTTATTGCATATCGTATAGCGATAATTGATTGCGAGGCAATCACACGTTCCTGTAGCGTCATCCATTTATAATTAGCCCAATGCAACCGATGCCATCGTGGTTCGTCCTCTTACTAGGCCAATGGCTGGGATTGCAATTAGAGACGTAGCCATATCGATAATCGATGCATGCCATGGGCATGGAATAATAATTAGATTACTGGTACTTAAATCCGATTCGCGATATACACAACCACGTAGCTCAGACTCGACGTCGCAATTGGGCCATGTTGACGTTCCACTTATGTCATGCAATATACACATTATGCATATATTTATTAACCGTACCGTGTTCACGCATGTCGCTATTGTATATATAACTATCGATATTTCAAACCCAAGAAGGCTTTTGGAACGTTGCCGCAAAATTTCGTTATAACAAAAGAAAAGAGGATAGTATAAAAAATGAAATAACAAAATTAGCACGATTGAAACACAAAGGCAATAATTCAGAATCTCTCGAGATTGTTTCCAGACAAGATCTTTTCGCCAGGCGCGACCACGAATGACCTTTTTTTTCTTCTACTCGCGATTTATTTTACGTTCTCGCATTTCCCTATTTTTCCTACCACGCTGCCGGCCGCAAAGTGCGTGCGATGAAAAAAGTTGCAACTGCACATCCAGGGAAAAAATATCGCTAGTCCGGCTTTTCGTTAATTTTCCACCGTTTCGCCGTTTCACTCTCCCCTCCGCCGCGCCGGACCGCAGCGTTACTCTTGTATTTTTTATCCCCTTTCGCGAAATTACGAGCATAGTGCTTTATTACGTATTATGGTGGTGCATTAAAAAATTTGCGTTTCCTACGATAGCGTGATGCAAAATGGAAAAAAGGTGAGAGAAAAGACGAGATTAAATTTGCATGGCGCTGGTTGACGCCGGGTATTTTTTAATGTACTTTGGCAGTTGGTATACTTTTGAATACTAATGCGCCTCGTGCTTAACGAACGCATTTTGTTTGGTTTATCAGACGAACGTGACGGCACGTCAAAGCGCGCGAGCTGCATAAGCTTGGAATTCCCGTTGCGACACATCGTCGAAATGAGACAACGCTAACGTATGCGTAAATATTCACGCACATTAATTTGGGCTTTTCCGCGCGTATTCTATTTGAAATAATGGTAACGAAGTAATGGCGGAACAATGAAACAACGTATAATAAAATCAGTTAAATATTGTTCATATTTTCATTTAATACATATGCCTCCATTGTGGAGAGGCATTATTTGTCGAAGAATTTTAAAATCGTGATTCTGAAAAATGTAGTTTTATCTTTATAGAAAAAACATAACATTCCGAACAAATGTAATCCACGCGTAATTCCGCACACGCGTGAAATACTAATGAAACGAAAGCAGAAGTGATTTATTTGGCGAGATGAAAGCAGCGTGATTTATAAAGCGTATAAATCCATTACGTGCGTTAAGAAGTCAGACGTTTTAGCAGTATCATGTAGATAATATTAATATTTTTCTCTCTTGTCTCTTATCTCTACCGTTTCGCCAATCGAAGATAGAAGAAAGCGTGGTTTATTTTCTATTTTCTACATCCACGTATGTATCTAATGTCCTCATTTTGCCCCCAATTTCATTCGCCTTGGGCAAACGCTGTGTACAAACGTTTACTGCACGATAAATAATTTTTAATTTTCCGCAGTTTCCGGTTCTACAAAAGGACCGTTACGAGGCTATCTTCTTGCCCTCTCGTTGTCTTCCCGCTCCGCTTTCACCTTCCTCTTTAAGCCGTGAACGGAAGTAGGAAAGTTCGCAGGAAAAGCAGGAAGGATGGAAGTTATTTACAGAAATGGCGTATCTCGTACGGGCAGGTCTCCACGGTTGATGTTAACGAGCTCCAGTTTATCGTCGGCTTCGTCGTCGTCCTCGTCCTCGTTCTCATTCTCGTTCTCTCCATCCTTCTCGTCGTCTCTTCATCGTCGTCGCCATACCGTACGCAGCACACAGACTAGAAAGTTCCGTCGGTGTGGAAATTACGTGTCGCGGGGGCTAAACTTCCGTCTTCGGCGGCGGAGTACGAGAGGAGGAGTTGTTAACGCCTCGGCGCCGCGTGTAGCCGACCGACGACGTCGGACGTCGCGACGCTCTGGGCGCGCGAAATGGCTCGCGATGTTCTCGCACGTGCATATTTACCGCGCGTGAATTCGCAGGGCGGCTGCCTGTGGCTTTAATCGTTGCCAAAACATTTGGATTTGACTATACCTAATTTTTTCTAATCATCAAGTAAACCTGAGGACCGACGACGGTAGTCAAAGTCAAACGAGGGGAGAGCGAACTGTTAATTCCCTCTAATCCAATATTTCCCTAACTCAATCGCTATTACATTTGCCTCAAACTCTAAAGCCTAACACGATTACATAATCAAACAATGTCGGTCAAAGTTTCGAATTATCATAATAGCATAGTTGTACGCGACCTAACATACATTCTTGTCTATCATAATGTAATCGCTTGAAAATTATCGCAAGACAAAGTGGTTGTTAGATAAAGTTGCGACGAAATTCGCGGCGATGAAGAGAGAACAAGAATAATTTAGGACATTTCGAGAATTTGTAAAATTAAAAGATATTCACAAGACATTATTTTAATTAAGACGATAAAGATAGATAGGCATTGCTGTTAGTTTTGTTATCAGTCGTTTCTCTCTTTCTTATTCAATTAACTTTAGCAGCGTTATCTCGAATATTCTTTTGTAACGATGTGCAACGCTTAAATTGTCTACTCCCTACTTCTAATAAATAATGTTTGAACCATGAGTAGTCACTCTGGTTCCCGCAGATTTCAAAACCGCAATGAACTTTGCACGATAGAAGCAAGGCAGTTGAGGAGGAAGGTACGGTGAGATGACATTATCTCCGAGTCGTCCGCTCATCGAATGACGTACTCCTGCGTCCTTAGGCGCGCGTAAGTCCTTTCATAATTACTGAACCTGCGGGCACGAAGCTTGATTTCGTGCAAGAGGCCTAATGCACTCAGATTGTCGGGATCGATGTGAAATTTCCAGCGATAATTATGTTCAAGTATGAACGAACACTGAATATCAATGCTCGAAATATCCATCGAGACAGAAACGAGATAAGTATATCTACGAGAAGAAATAATTACACATTTTCTATTTTCAACGAAATGCATGCTGATGAAGCAAACTTTGTATCCGCAAATTATTTTTACGACACAGATTATCCCTTTTCAATACATTCCGACAGTTTTTAAATGCCTGTGCGATACATTCTCTGTACGGATATTAATTTGTTCTATTTTTGCTCATATAGAATATCATTTTTAAAGACACAAAGTTCGCATATCAATTAATAATTTAAAATATCACTAATTGTTATTGATGCAAGTTTATGATTACAATGCTGACAATTTAATTTTATTCAATTTTATATATGTTATTTAGAGAGTTACACGTATGGTCTTATTTCATCCTGAATGAAAACCCTTAGGAACCTTCGGGCTCCCGTACGACCCGTTAAAAGGGTCATTCGAACTATCCATCACTAATGCAATTTCGCACTGCGCTGCGAGTTTTAGATAGGATGAAGTCGTGCGAGAGAATCGCGGTGAAGTTCGCATAGCTTCGTCGGGATATCGTGTGAAATGTTCACTGTAAAGCCACGCGCGGTGCAACACGTAGCGCACAGCTAAATCACCTGCGGTGCGACCGGATAGAATGAAAATTCTATTGCATACGGTAAATCGTTTACAGCGATCAGCAAGCGTTTATTTTCGTGGCTTGCCAAAATTATTTGCGTACCGTATTGTTTCGGGTGTGTAAGACACACTGATAAATGAGAATGTTAAATAAGCAAAGTTAATTAAATATAAATTGAAATATAAATTTCAATTTCTGCAAATCAAGCTTCGTGAGGTGCACTTAAAATTTTACGAAATTACATTTGTCTCTTAATATATGCGATAAAATCGATATTTTTATATAACAGACGGTCAATGTTAAAGATAATGAGTGTGATAAATAATTATTATTTGCCATGTATAAAGCTTCGACTTGTATTATCTCAATCACAAGAGAGAACTCGGAACATAGCTGGCAAATATACCGAGCGTATATATAGTTATACATAGACGTAGTAGTATTATGCATAATGATCTCACGCGAATTTGCCGTTGCGCACGCGAGGTTCGTAACGAGACTGTTCGTTGATTAGATTTGTGATTAGTTAAGATGTATACACCGTGAGAGACACTGAATAACATAGGTAACATGTCTTGGTTAATGCGCTAGTTGTGCTACTATTATTAGATAAGGATTATATAACAGTATGAAGTACACTGTACAGAATGGGTAATGATAAACTGTTTCAATTTGATAAAAGTTCGAGTTCATTCTGCTATATCTTAAAAATAAATCTCAAGTTAATATAATTTGATTTTAATTTAATTATAGATATGCATTCATGGAACACATTGAGAGATAATTATTTTCATTTAATTTTACTATTTTAGTAGATATGTTATAAATATTAAGAATACTAAGAATATTATTATCTAGCACTGTTTTCTGTTTACACAACTGTATTCTAATCATCGTAAAAGAGAGGTTACCATAATGTGACTTGGATAATATTGCCAATCGACCGCGGGGCATGGTCTGAGTCTAAGTGCAGAGCATCGTATCTGCGCATAGCGGTTAATGGCTTTGCTGCGCAGTCAAATTTTGCTAAAAGGTAGCGATATAAGCTCCGCAGCAACCCGAATACATGACAATCGTATACGCCAAGAGAGAACATTGTAGCTTTAACGTTATGGCATAGTTGCCGACATATATATATACACATATATTTAAAGTAGTGTTAAAGCTGCAACATTTGTTAGATATTTGATATTATGTGTATAATACATTCAGTTATGTTAATTATTTTTATCGTCAAGGGGTATACGTGTAACTAAACTATTTAAATTAAAGATTTTATTAGAGGTATATATATATATATATATTATAACTAAACTATTAATTAACAGATTAGATATTTTTTCATTTATTAGATATATCATAATTATATAATAATTGTCATAAAATTGATAAAATTATCATTCCGCAAAAGAGGATTTTATCTTTTAATTATCCAATAATCAATACGACTTATCTCTACCTTAAATATACGCGAAATTTCTAAATAAAAAATATTTTAAACAATACAAATGAACTGGTCCGATACAAGTAGATGGAAATCTCATATGATCGGGCAGAATCTTCTGTGCCTAATATTATTCGCGTGAATTTATGTACATTTCTTCGCCTTAACAAACCGCGCGTCGTTAGGTACTTATATACCGTTTTGATAAGGCTATAAAGAAATGTATATAAATTCACGCGAATAATATTATTAGGCACAAAAGATCCAGCCCGACTGCATAAAGCTTATTTCTATCTATTTGAAAATATTTTATCGTATTTGCGTATGCTGCTCCGAACGTAAAGTACGATCCGCTCGTAGTCGATTCATTTTTTTTTAATTACACGAGCATTCATGGAGATGGCTGGCCGGTTCATCGGCGAATGAAACGGCTCTTCTCTAGAACTTGTTGAGGGCCTCGGATGGTCTGATATCAATTCCTGTTCAAGATGCGGATCACGTTTATCGGATTATGCGGACGGAATGACACACAGGCGAGTGTGCCGAGAAAGAGAGAGAGCGGTCGATGGATAGCCGACGGTTGGAAAAAGGTGGGACGACAGACACCTGAATACCTCAGCGCTGATATTTCTACGGTTACGTTTTACAACCGGCGATTTAATTACGTACGGTGCACCGGCGCGCGGCGCTTCGTTAGCACGCGACCGGCCGCTGCTCGACTTGCAAAAATCTGACATAAAGTCGGCGTCGTTGGCGTGATTGTGTAAACGGCGTCGCTGACGTGCGATGGCTCCCGATAAAAATAGTGGTGAACATTTGTTACGCTGTTCGAGGCAACGTTTTCCCGCGTTTTACATCAAGTACTGTCTTAATGCAAAGCGGTATCTTGCAATTGTTCGGTAATATCGACGTTACTGTATCTGTTAATTGATTTTGATAGAACGTAACAATTAAATAGACTGATTAATGGATAACGAATCGTCTTGTATGTATTTTTCTCTTCATTGCATTTAATCCAAACATACGACGCTTAAAACATATGAGGCACATTGCAGTGAAGCAGCTGCCATCATTATTCTTAAATGAGTAACGACTTCTTTTTCATTTATTACAGACTGACACTTAAATATAGCGGTATTAATTGGATATGCCTGTTTACTTTGGCTTGGACGCGCTGCGTTTTGCTTGCGTTATTACACAACTTGGTTTCGTCGATAAAACTATGCAAAATAGTGCAGTAAATGTGCAGATACTAACAATAACACGAATGATATATGTGTGCATTAAATTTTCTTTGACACATATGATTTGTCATATGATCAGTTAAAGAATAAATGTACATATCAATCGAAAAGAATAAATAAGTTAAAGAATAAATGCACCAATCGAATGTAAGTTATTTATTTGTACTTTTTTATGTTATGACAATTGTTGTTATGTATCTAATTAATTGTAACTTGATTGAACTTGCACTCAAAATTAATAATTTTATAATAGTTTAATTAAGACTTTTATGTGTGAGTTCCCAGAGGAAGATAATTATTTCACGAGCATTATCCTTTAGGTATTCTTCCAAAGTGTATATTCGTTTTATGATCACAATATTATGTCTTCCTCGGCGAAAAGACCGGCCGACGCGCGCATTAATTTTCACCTTCATTTCCTTCCTGTCTCTCAAGTGAGGAAGTAGTCGCATTGAATATTTTCTGCTAGAAATGACCACACACACACGCACATCTACACGCGCGCACACACACACACACACACACACACACACACACACACACACACACACACACACACACAACTTTTCATGGCTGTACGAGGAACGATAACACAAGGGTAATTTATTTTTAATCCCCGTTTGTCCCATGCGACAAACAGGATGCACGCGCGCTTGTTTATTTCTGACTTTCATCAAGTTTGCTAAATGATGCGCCGAGATTGCATCTCGCACGTTCACGAGTAATTAATTAATCGCGATAATCCCGCAGAAAAAAAAGGGACGTGATTTTGCACGACGAGAGATTGGTGGGACATAAAACAAAATAAATGTACGCAAAATCGAAGAAATTGTGTTTTGCAATAAAATATGATTTATGAAGCAAATATTACATATGCTTATACATGCACAGCAGTTGACTTGTATTCTTGACAGAGCGCCATCAGTTAGCGCCTAATGCCTTTGAACTTCTCGAATGGATCGCGAAATTGAGGCACGTCAACGGAATTATGCAACAGTTAATCTTTGAGAGCTCTCCTGCGTTCGGAAGTTTTCTTCCAAAAATGATCAAGTTTCACACAGCCAATGAAGTACATTGGATAAGATAAATGGAGGACGTCGTGCAGGGCAGTAATGTCTGAAGGTCGGTTGCGCCAGAGCAATTTATCAAACTTTTCATATATTTATTATCGGGTCGGCTACAGCATCGGTCGGTCGGCCGCGCAGACTGACGCTGATAATCGGTTTAAGCTAACGCCACGAAGATGAATTTGCTATTGCGCAGTTTTCTAATTACTCGCTGGGAATTATGTTCGCCGTGATCGAATCGATGCAGTATTAATACGTCATCGAATTTTTCCTTAATAACTCACCCACCCAATAGTGCCCTCACACCCACACACACACATATTTTTTCCAATAAATTTTTAATTGGTCCAAAGTTGCAAGAACAGTTTGTCCTTTGATCGTATTTCATATCTTCGATTACAGCAAAATGAGAAGACGTGCAATAATTTTGAATATAATATCACAACAAGCCCACGATTAATGTTCGACAAGCAAATTGCCTGTCGCGGGATTGACGAAATAATTTAGAAGAAACTGGGGATTCTCTCTCATAAATCAAGTTTGGAGTTAACAATATAACATAGAACACGTAAAGGTGTTGAATTTGCACAGAAGATATGTTATATTGTGGAATAACTATGCACGGAATGCGAATTGTAATATTAAGATAAAAATTAATTTTAATAGTCTACTAATTAACATAAATAGTATTTGAATTAACATAAATAGTCTTTTCTTCACGGAACGATCCGTGCAGTCAATCAAAAAGCTACAAAAATTTTGCAGAGAGAGAGAGAGAGAGAGATTTCCGTCGACGTCATACTTTCTTAGATTGACGTAGTTACGTGACAGTTCGCAAGAGATCGCCCCGTAGGAAGTCGGAATTTCGCAAGAGTCATAACGTATAATAATAGCTACTTAATCGCGAGAAATCGAGTTTCCTACGTGACATCGCAAGTTGAGCTTAGTGCTCGAGCACCTCCGAGACGGCGCCGTCAGAAACGCCATTGTTGGCCGCTACGCATAGTGTTGTCGAGATATTGTGCAAGAAATTTCATTGTGCGACCGTAGGTAGTCCTTGGTGTCAGAGGTAGAGAAAAAGAGGGAGATAGAGAGAAAGAGAAGGGAGGAGAAAGAGAGAGAGAGAGAGAGAGAGAGAGAGAGAGAGAGAGAGAGAGAGAGAGAGAGAGAGAGAGAGAGAGAGAGAGAATCGTATCGCGTTTACTTCTTCTATTGTCTATCAGCATTGTTATCGCGGTGCAAGTAGAATGAACACGATTCCCGCATCTATCGCGCGTTGATTTCAGCGCGATTTTCGGTTAGCGATTCCCGCAATTTATATCGCCGAAACTTCCACGGTTTCAAACAATTTTATTTTTCGCAACGTGAAATAAAACTGTTAAAAAAAGGCAGAAGAATTCGGGACATCGACACGCCGGCACCGATAGAGAATGCCGATCGTTTTGCTCCTGGTTGATGAATCGCCTCGTCATCTGCAGCAATGGACGTGTTATGAGTTAGACGCGAGTTGGCAATCGCGCGTGCCGATCGGATGGCTGACGGATGCATTATTGCGTTTAGGAGAATGCCAGAAACGCATCGGGTGATCGTGGCCGAGCACCGCATCGGGGTGTAGACGTGATCCTAACGGGGAACATTTGTGGGATTGCTCGACTTCGTTTCTTCGAATCTCGCGAGCCGAGCTCTCCACGGATGCATTCGTAGCTTTCGTCATTGATTGCGATTCGCGATCCAGCCGTTCTTGCGCCGCCATTCTAGCACGCGGAGAGATGGGAGAGCAGTCTGAGATGCGGCAGAGTAGGCACATAATGCCTGCTGTCAATTGGCAAAACGAAATAAAGCAGAGCGTCACTCCAGGCAAGAATATAATTGGTAATTGATAATTCCCAATCATATCTCGTTATAAATACAATAGAGAAAATTTGGTGAAAAGTTATACTCGTAAAACATGATGCATTGTTACTCGCACCTCTCGTCAGTAATTATGAGTCGAGATATTGCCATGTGCATTTCGTTGCATTATCTTCTTGCATTATATTTTACACAGCGTTGCATAATGTACATTGTTAATATCTGGCGCGACAGTGAGAATAAAAGCGTAACAAAATGCGGAGGAATAAATGTTACTTCACACCGGATATCTTTGTTTCAGCATGTACATAATCTAAAATCAGTGTCTCTTTGAATTGGAAATATTAACTTTGTTTTCAAGTTAAGAGGAGGAACGCACAGAGCGAGATAAAGCATTTCATCTCCGAATAATAAATAATAGAGAACGATACAATCTGCTTCATTTTCGAGAAATTGGTATAACGCGATCCTTTCATATTCACCCGATTAGTGTGTTCACACTCAACCTCTGTAGGCGAGTAATCATTAAATTATATCACGTTCATATAACATCTGTTTATACGTTGTTGAGCGCGATATTGCTTGGAATCACGGCGAACGATTATTGCTCCCAACCATTATACTCGTGACCTTCATATGAAAACGCCAGCATCTTCATTAGCGCTAATTATCCATTCAGTCTGCGACGTCGTTCATGCGAGCGTAATATGCGCGGGATTTGCTGACACCGAAAGGCAAATTTGTCGTATACCCATATTAATGTGATACGTCGAAATTGTTATGCGGGTGTGGATAATTAGCCGCATTCCATCTTGCCGCACATGCATCTCCAGTGAATCATTTCCGCAAAATTCATGTGAATTTGTACGTGTGTATGCACGTGTGTATACATTATCTCTATTATAGTATAATATAATACGTTTGTAATAATATCATATATCTAATAATAATAATAAACAAAAGTCAAAAGTTCCTAAACAGATTCATTACGTTGTTTTGCTTAAAGTTGTTATTAATAACACCTACATTTAGGGTATAAAGTGGTCGGACATGAGAAAAATTTGCGACAAAGGAAATAGTTCCTTATAATGGCGCATAGAGGCAGTCTTTAGGTCTTGAATGTTCGACAAGACAGGACGAGTTTGCTCGCGAAAGTGACGGCAGCGTCGAACAAGCGCCGCTAATTGCTTTGTAGAGAGGGGGAAGAGAGAGAGAGAGAGAGAGAGAGAGAGAGAGAGAGAGAGAGAGAGAGAGAGAGAGAGAGAGAGAGAGAGAGAGAGAGAGAGAGAGAGAGAGAGAGAGAGAGAGAGAGAAAGTTAATTGGCGCAGTTAGTTTCGTAAGGGGTGAAACTCAAGAGTGAATAGAGCTCACTATACGTGTGCGATGTGGTGAAATATAGGACTCCCCGCCGCATCTCCTGCCGTCTTTCATCGGCCATTGAATTCTTTCAACGGCTTTGAATCGATTTTCCTTTAACAAAAATTTTATCCAATATCTTCTACCTTTGGTAAGTTTATATCTTATGATATCGAATATCTCTCGGTATCTCGGTAAGTCTTGAGTTTGAATTTCAGAGAGAAAACTTAAAATTAAATCCTAATTGGGATAAACTTACAAGTGATTCTCTAAATTTATTCTCAATTGATTCCATCGAGAGATAGACGTCGCAACCTTCCGATTTTGTAAAGGAACAAACAAATTTTAATAACAGAATTTGATCGAGAAATTCAAAAAGGCATGTATGTAAATAAAATACAGAGAAAACTGTACATGGAACTATATAGGAAACTCGATCTCTTGCAACGTGTGAGAAATAATATGAAAATATTTTTCGGAACAACTCTCGAAACTCTATAAACCGTAAATTATTCTTTTACATATCAATAATAAAATTGTAATATTTTAATGTAATGTGAGATTCATTAAAAAGAAAGCATACTATTTATCTGCGTACTATGCGCAGCGTAATTAAATGTGCATATAAGATTTAATTAATTTCGAGAAGTAACAACAGCCTTCTCTATGTAATTAAAAAATAATTTCAACATAAAACAACAACAACTTTGGACTTTGGAAATGTAATTAGACTAATATGCTGTTGTTGCATAACTTACTTTACATGTCCATGACAACAATTTTCAAAATGCGTTTCCGGCATCCGTGAGATGTAATGACCAATAGCAGATTTTTCGGAGGAATTAAGTTTTATAAAGCGTCGGAGCTAGTGAAAGTTCTCGGGTGTAAAATTATAACTTTTGGGAGCAGAGATCCTCCGCGGATAATCGATCGGGAGTAGCTCGAAAATTGCTCTTCTCAACGAGCTTCTTTCGACTATCTTCCGCACATTTAATCGTAACAGCAAGGAATAATAGTCATGCCTAATGTTCTCTAAAAGTTTTTAGAGAGCAATTTTAGAAGTACCTGCACTTCAGTCATGGAATTGTAGGAACAACTATTACCGTGAATTTAATGTTCGTATATACGAATGGAGGAACGGATTATACAGAAATATCATGGTAAGCGGCGCGTGAATAATATTTGAATAATTTACTCGATATAATTTACGCATACATATACGCGAGATTTTGATGTTTCGCTTGTCGCAGAAAATACGAAGAAATATTTTATTCACCATCAGATACGTAATTAAAATTTTGCACAATTTACAAACGGCGAAAAATATTTTCTTACCGACGATTATTCTAAATCTGTTGCGAATAGAATATCCTCGTCTCTCCCTCCCCCCCTCTCTCTCTCTCTCCACATACAATATACGAAAAACTTAAAACATCCTGTCGGAATATGTACACAGGACAGCGGTGAAAATTAAAACTGAGACAAACGTTTGAAATCGGCGCAGCCTTTGTCCTTTGACTACGAAAATACTGAAATAGCTTTTTCAGCTTTTCCAGCTTTCCCAGGTATCTCGATTACGTTTGTTGAATATCTTTCGTAACAAGACTATTTGCAACAAGATTATTTCTTAGTAACAAATAGTAATAAATTGATAGGCATATCGATCGCGTTTTTTTTTTAGCTACACTAATCCCTGATTTTTCTATTTTCTTTACTAACTCAAATGTTGTATTGTACTGTTTATTTTATAAATAATTAAGGTTGGATCAGAATTACTAAAAGAATGTTTAAATTTGGATTAATTTCTATATTTTATAATGAATAGTGTTAATGAATATTAAAGAGTACATTATTATTTCGCAGAAAATTGTGAAAATTCCCTTTTAATATAACATGTCACGTACGTAGAATGCGCGTTGAGCGGCTCTAGGGACGGACTTTTTTAATTATACTCATTAGTACAGCATAGCGACGAGCGTTGGTTCGCCTAACTGCCTTTATTTTCGCGAAATTACGGCATACCGCATATACATATATTCAGAATTACGAAAGAGCGTACCCGGTCTTGTCCGTCACAATCGTTTAATGGCATCTAACTGGCTTGAATCTTTTTCAAGCGAAAGTTTCGCTTCGGCATTCCTGAATCAGAAACTTCCATCGAATAAGAGAAGAATCACGTTGGGGTTTGATATAGACGACTATTTTATTGCAAATATATATCCAAGAAGCCGAAGTTTTTCTCTGTCTTTCTCCCTTGACAATTCCCTCGAATTACCATACTACAATCTCGATCAGGGAGAAGATAATAAACTCAAAGTGCAATCGATTCCGAGGCACCACGTATCGTCTGAATTATTTTCAGTTAGAGAACCTTATATCTACGGAAAAATTGCGTCCCGGGGCAGAAGCGGAACGCGCCGGTATTATTATCGCGAAAGTCCGAAACTTTTTCCCCCGATCCTCCTTCCTTTCCCCTACTTTCTCAACCGGTTCTTCCGTTCCATTTTATCTAACCCCTCTGTGTCCCTGCGGGACAGCTGCAGGCTGGATGGAAGATAATAAACTCGAAACAATACGGCGACCGCCGTTCGCAACACAACACGAACATGCTTTCAGCTTTAAAGCGCGATACCGCTGAGTCGTCGTTATACCGTGGACGAGGAAAACTATTTCATAACTAGGTCGTACGTGATATGTACGTGTAATGTAGGTGCGTGTTAGTGTCAGTGCGGCCGCGGACTGATGCGAGATAAAGAGAGAAAGGAGACAATCTGCCGGGCAAGAGGGCCTTTCCTCTCTTCACTACTATCCGGAAAAGCATCGCGGATTTTAGTTACACACGTCGCGGTGTAACTAGCAGACACGCAAAAAGCGCGGCTTTGTCGGCGCGACGCGCATGATGACTATCCAAGAAGAATAAAAAATTTACTGACAATGAGTTTCAGTTCTGTTTTAGCCCCGGTAACATCTGGTTCTTTCCTTTCTCTTCTTATTGCAATTGCGACGCATAAAACTGCATACGCAGCGTGCGTTACCCCGTGAAAAACACATTTTTGATCAACTAAAATCAACATATTTTTATACCCAAAGTTAAACAAATCAGTTAATACCTTTTTGGAATTTTTCTCTAATAATTAGGTATGCATTAACTGTCGTCAGCACGTTTTACTTATGCTCATGTAATTGTAATACACAAAAGTCTACATGGATAGACACAAATTAATCCTATGAATTTCACTCAGATACTGACAGTAAGTAACTCTCGTCTCCGTCACGCATCTGTTATGTTGTATACTTGAAAGACTATGCTAAGCTTCACAGCTATGCGCTAAGAAGGACCGTTACAATAACCGAAAACGACTCACTCATCCGTTAATCTCCGTCTTCTGCGGTAACATGCATTAGCGTCTCGCACGCTATGTTGTAGCGTTTTACCAGTTCACGACTGCCGTGATGAAAAGCCAGATGACATTTGCCACTTGCGATTCAAACACTGCAGGGTGAATCGGAAAGTTGCTGAGACTGAATAGACTATTATTTCATGTAATGTGATTGACGGATTATGCTACAGAAAAAAACCATTATTTTTATTCGTACATGGCGTAGAACAAAGCTATGTAAACTTGTAAAAATAAATATTATAAGAAATGGTAAAAAATTCGGCTAATTGATTTAATGTTCTCAAAATGGCATTTAAACTTGCTCAATAATTAAGACGTTTCTGAAAATTATTAAATACACTTTCTAACATTACTAACTGTAACTGTGTCGTCGGAGAATTTCAGGTAAATTCTTTTCGTGGAAATGACTGGCTATGCCGAGATATTCTGATTGTATATGTATATTATTGAGCCATGCAACCAGCCAAAAAATTTTTCAGATTTGTTACATTTACTTTTATAAGATTATAGAGATACATATTCTCTTTGCACTATATATATTTTTAAAAATGATGGGTTATTCTACAGAGTGTATTATTTAATTTCATTCTGTCCACATTTACTTTTACAAAATTATAGAGATACATATTCTTTTTGCACTATATATTTTTAAAAATGGTGGTTTATTTTACAGAGTGGTATTTAATTCATTTCATTCTGTCCACATTCATGACAAAGTAACAGCTATTAATTTTAGCCATCTCCCGATTCTGTACATCATCGTCATTGGTTTGACGCATCGAGGTTGATTCTTCGCGCTTTCGCGAACATTTAGACGAATAGCACGGAACGTAGACTTGCGTTTGCCCACGGGACAATAACGGCGTCGTATAAAAGCTACGCGTAACAAACTCCGCAACTCGTCATAATGCAGTCGCGGCCGGCAGATGAAGGGCGTTGATAAATGCAATACAACAGTTCGTTGGCTGCTCCCTTTATGCGCGAGTCGCGCCGCGAACGGAAGTTCCACTTGATATCGCGTGGCGCGCGCCGCGCCGATCGGACTGTACCACTTTTTACAAGTCCTTTTTATTATCCGCACAATACTGCTCTAAAATGCACGAGCGCGCGCCATCCATCACTGTCTCATCGATAATGTTTCCTAACGAGCGGGCGCTCCGCGTTTTGGCTGCATCACGACACGTACTCGGCAAAGTTTTCTTATGCTCTTGCAATATGCCGGGGCTGCATTACCGTAGCAAGATCGAAAAACGGAAGTGCAAGAACTTTCTGAATTTATGGCGGAGAAGCGACTGGAATCGAAGTAGGTCGTGTACCAGGATAGTCCATGAGAAAGGAGAATAAGCGAAACAACCGCCTCTACTCGTGTACTCGACGTGTTGTGACAATTGTATGTCGATAATTTCCGTTATACTTTATACCGCAACGTGTTTTACGTTTAACAGCGCTCTGTACGTCAGTTATTCAACATTTAGTCGTATTTCAAGCTAGAATGCGAGAATGTGAAAGAATTGCGTCAGATTCGTTTCTTTTCTTCGAGAGACGATTTCTCTTATTATCGCGCGCTGATATTTTCGCGATACGAACAATAGAAGTCACGCACCGCCGGTTATATCCCGTACAATTCCTGCAAAAGTTTCGTGTCGTTGCCTTTATTCCGTTCCCTAGGGGGCCCGAAACTTTTCCACGAAGCTTACATTCGAGCGCTTGGGAGACGATGGACTTTCAAGCAGACAATTCGAAAGGCGCGTATTAACAGAAAGTAAGCATAATGCATACGTTACGCGGTATATCTTGAAATGATAGGTCCCAGACTCCTTGTTTTATACAACTAAACTATATTTTACAAAACTTAACAGTTTTCTGATATCAAGAGAGTACGTTTAACGTGTTAACTGAAAAATTGGCCCGACAGAAATAATCGATAAAGAGACATATGATATGAGAGAGACACTCTACCTTCTTTCGCCTGAACGTATCCGTGCACTTCGCAGTAACTTCCGGCCGGGCCAGCCGCTCCAGGAGTGTCCAACGTGAAAAGAGTGTTGGCGGAGGAGCTAACGTCGTCGGACATCGTCTGCAGTAGGCTGGTAGCCTGCGACAGGGTACGTTGCTGCTGGTGATGCTGGTGGTGATGATGATGGTGCTGCTGTTGTTGCTGTTGCTGCTGCAGCTGCACCTGCTGCTGATGCTGCTGCTGCTGCTGCTGCTGCTGAGCGAGCATCTCCTCGTGCCGACATTTCGAGCAACGACGCATCTCAGAGCGGACACGCAGCAGCCAAACCATGCCGAAGAGCGCCATAGCAACCTCGAGACCCGCTGACCTCGATGGGTGCTTCATGCTCGCGGGGTCAAGGTCATCGAGGCTCCGGGAGCCAGCGCGACACATATCACCGACTTCAGTGCGGATTTGTCCACCTCTCTTTCTTTCTTTCTTTCCGCACCTTCTTCCCTCTCGCCTCTCTCTTTAACTCGCGCCTACTTTTACAGGATTGCGATTGTTAGTTAAGCAAGCATGGAACGACGAGTGCCGATGCTTTTCTCTAATTGTGTTATCGATAATTACTCTTATGCTCCTCTCTTGATCTCACGATATACAGAATTGTTAGGCTCTCATTGGCAGTGGATCGTTTTTTGATTATCCTCGAAAAACGATTACTTCGTCTAGAATTAAAAGCTTGTCGAATTTCGTAGCCCGTTAAATACTAATGAATATCGCTTATTGGACTTCGCTGTTTCTCAAGAGGGATCAGTGTTCACATTGGCAGCTTCTGATATTTGTCGAGTGTAGTATTATCCTCTTTCCTGGCCTAACTTCAAAATTCCTATTGCGATATCAACGTCGCCACGCTACAATTTTATTCGTTCTTTACGAAACAATAGAAACCAATGGATGACCTTGCTCACATCTCGTTAGTTTTCCAATGATTTCATCCGGTAGGAATTAAGATCCCTGTTCTGTGAATGTCTTGCCGGAGATAGAAATAGCGCGACACTTCATATTTTTCGAGGACGATTTATTGGGAGGAGCATGTCTCGCAATTACGGACAAAGGATATCCAATAAAACGTACGTGGCCAGAAATTACGGGAATTATCTTTCTCCCGTTTTCAGACACACGAAGCTCGACTTACTGATGACTGAAAAATGAGCAGATGGGCAAGGCACCTTTCTTCTTGAAGGCTGCTCGATAAGTCTAAGCGATGCATTTGATACTGATACTCTGAAGTGAAATAAACTCGTGTAAACAAGTTCGTGTAGAGATTTTATATTTATAGTTCCCTTATATGAAGGAACTATCTCTTATTTCATTTTATAAATCCTTCAAAATTTAAAGATTCGAAATTATTGAATAATTTCAAAGATCTGTATAAACAAAGTAGAAAGGTAGCTCCTTTTGTTCGACCAATTCTTCTGCAAATTGAAATGTCAAACAATCGATGTCGAATACAAATGTTTCTATTCGCTTGCGATTTATTTTATTTCATTTTTTCGGTAAACGTTATCAATTAGGCAGCACTTATCCGATTAGAAGGGAAATAGCTGGTAATTTCCTAATTTAAAATCTGCTTTTCTTCCTGGCAGAGACAGAGAGAGACAGAATTATTCAAGCTCTGGGCTTTCGCAAATACCAGAGCGAATCAACCAAGGCACCGGTTCTTCCGAGTATCGACGACGAGGAGGATGAAGATGATCGATACAGCCTTAATACGGAAGGAAGGTAAGCGATTGGTCCCGGGCGCACTCCGACGACGATGATACTTTTATAAAAGTACAAAAGACGTCCGTCCACGAGTGGTCGAAGACGTGGATTCTCCCATATTTCTCAGGAACTATCCCGTGATCATCGCCCGTTTCCAGGTCCTGGCTATGCCTCGCTCTTCCAATTTTCAGCGACCGAGTTCTGTCGCTAGATATCGTCTCCGGCGATTCCTGCTGTCCCCGTTCCTTCTTCCGTTAGACTCTTCGTGGTCCATCGAGCTATGTGATGCTGACGTTCTTCCTCTCTCTCTCGCTCTCTCTTTCTCGTGATAGCGCTGCACTGGAAATGCGATTCCGTCCCATCGGGACACGTACTTCCGATCGCGCGGTTGTCTCACCTCTCACGCATGAGTGAATTTCGCTCAGCGTTCATCCCCGATTGACGGGAAAGCGGGACAGATGCGGGGATGGAAGAGCGCTCGATATAGCGGGCAACTTACCCTCTTCTTCGTATCTTCTTCACCCTCTATGCGATTACATGGTATTTGCGAATAAAAAGGTAGCTTTTCGGCCCCGCATATAGTTCACCCTTTAGAATTCCGAAAAAAGATACGCTTGACAATCATGGCGACGGCGAGAAATCAGACTTGGACAAGTGGATTCTGCTCTCGCGACTGAAGGATTTAGCTAAAACGGAACCCTCACGCGGAGTGGCCTGCTTGGATTCAAGCAGCGGCTCGTTATCAATTCCTGTCGAGTCCGAGTCTGAATGGATTCACTCCTGTCAAACTGTCGATGTACGCGGAAGCTTCAACGGCCGGCACTTCAGCAATAACCCTGCCTTGATGATGAAAGGACGATATTAATTTCGTCGTTTGTTCACGATCTTACTTTACGATTACCTCGCAGCTCGATCCGTGCGAACCTCAAAATGGGCATTTTCTTTCAAAAGACGTTTCCGTCGGATCTTATCTCTATCTCTGTAACTTATTCAGAATCCTCGAACAGAATCGATTAGTGTCCGGAACATTCGTACTGTCGTGCTTTTCCAAATAATGATGTTTGCCACTGAATATCACATCGAGATCGATTCTTCTCTACAAAGAAATCCTTTGGACTAGAATCCGCGAGTACCTCCTCTACCTGGGAAAGCGAGTCCTTCACTTTGTACATACGTATAAGCGGATGAGGCGTTATTCCGATGCAGTCCGGGTTGATATCCGGCGATAACGCGGTTTTCCGGATACCGTGAAAAGGAGTTTGGAGAGGTTTGCGGGTAAAAACCATTGGTGAAGAAGGCTCGATAAGTGACCGGTTTCTTTTTCTTCGGGTCGTCGATTCGGTCTCGATACTCTCTCTCTTTCTTTGGAAGGCTCTCCGCAGCCTTAGATTTCCGGCCGATACTTCTCCATCCTACCCTGGAAAAGTCATGGCAGGAACCTTCGAGCGTTACCGATGCGAGAGAAGCGCGGTCGATTTCGCTCGCGAACTCGATGCTCGTTCGAGGAGAATTTTTCAATGAGCTCCACTTTCGCAACGACGGCTCTCTGAATAGCAGACTAATCGATCCTTCCGCGCATTGATTGATAATCTACAATACCGTATTTTTCGCTTACAGTCGCGAAACTGCTGGTCGCCACCGATAGAAAAGTTTCATCAATTATGTAATATTAATGATTGCACAAAATGATTCCTTGTTCGCGCTTGTTTGGAAAGTATTCGATTCGCAGATATTAGTTTCTTCGTACTCTTAAATTTATAAACGAACATGAAGTAAAAACATTAATAATGAAATAATTCATCAATAACACAGAAGAAACAAATAATATATCTTCAGGTGAATAAAATTCGTGACCTCCATCGATCACCTCAATAACCTACTCCATTGCACACCGATGGTGTAACAGCAGTAGAATAAAACGGTTCTGGAGCGGGCGATCGTAAATACAGATCGCGTCCAATAAAACAGGGACGCCAGCTAAGCTTCAGAGATTGACTTCGTCGCGAAAGAGAGAATGAGAAATAGAGGAAAGTGAGGCTGAGAGAAAGCTCCCCGCGAGAGGGTTATAAATTGCGACTGGAAACGTGGTACAAAAGGGACGACAATGACGACGACAACGACGAGGTTGTGCGCCGAGCCGAGTGTTCGAAAGGGTGAAAACACACTTGTGCGCGCTCTTCGCTCGGCACTGACGCTGCTGGCAACTACTGCTCCTTCGTTAGGTCAAAATATGAGAGTGAGAGAGCAAGAGAGAAAGAGGATGAAAGGCTTTCCGTCTTGCAAGACGGCGCACGCATAACTAAAAGCTTGTTCATTCTGTTTCATACCCCGCCGTTCGTCCGCGACGCGTTGATCCATTTCACCGCGTTATATCGCCACCGGGCGAGGATGGAAGCGAAAACACGGTAAATCGAGGCACCTAGGGCCGCTGACGCCGCACGCTCGCCGATTTTACATGGGGGATTTACTGGATCGGCGTTACCCGCGTTACCACCCACGGCGAGCTGAATAGCTCAATAACTGTCGGGTTTTCCCTTTAGTGTCGGCGCTCGCGGTGATTAAAAACGACGCTTGCCATGGCTCCGCAAGCGAAGTGTATTGCGATGAGCCGTATATTGAAGTGCCTCTATGCTATCATCAAATAAAGCACGTCAAAGCAAACGCACAACGGTACGTACATTTTACACGATACAATCATTTAATATATTTTAATCTTCGTGCGATATTTGTGTGTGTACACGCAATTTTTTTTTCCATACACGTTTCTCATGAAACACGTTTCTTCTTGTTTTTGTTTAAATTTGTTATTTATTTACTTCTATATTTTTCTATTTGCCTTTTCAGCCGTCCGCAAACCTTTTACGTTTTGCGCGAGAATAAGGCGCGCGGCGTCGTCGAGTACTCAAACGCGCCGAATAAGCGACAAATTTTGTGGACGAACAAATTTCCATCGCCCAGGAACTCATTTGGCCGGTTATCCTCCCGCGCGCGCCCGATATATCGATTTAACGGCGAGCCGATAAACCGCGGACGAATGCGATTATGTCGGAAATAATGCAGCAGACGGCTCGATGACCGCGCGTTCTCGATGCACGACCGCTAGCCCGGTGCAATAACGTACTCACGAGGGTTCGTCGAAAATGGGTGGAGAAAAAAAGGCCGGTCGATTGAACGAGAGAGGCTTGATACATCGCGCTCGCGTGATGATTACGCAGGCCGATCGTATTTCTTCGCGGCAAAACGTCCGAGCGTAATTTCGCAGGCGTGTAAATCATTGGAATTGAAATTGATGAATCATTAGCCCCGTCCCACGCTTTCGAGCGGCGCCGTGGCCGCCGAGCGTTTAATCGACGCGGTCGTAAAAATTAATTTTGCACTGCATCGCGAATTATTGTTTACGGATCGCCAACGGTAACCAACGACGGCGGGAATTAATATTTGTTTCTATATTCGCTTTGTATACGCAGATATTATATAGTTATTAGTTATCATAATCGGATCAGAGAGATCGGATATAATTTAGTATTATGTAACAATAAATAAGACCGCATATGGAGATACATTATTATCGCGTAATCAATAATCGCGATCGATGTTTGTTAATTGATGTAGTATTACTACAATTCTGGTATTATTAATATTTAACGAAACAACTACGTCAGTTTTCATTGCATAAATTCATTTCTATCTTGACTGGACGCCGCGCTGGACAAAAATTACTCTTTTACTCTTGGCTTGTTTTGAGACCTGGATTATTATGCCCGCAAAGTTCAAACTGAGGTAAAACCAAAAGCGGGATAACCTGATGAAGGTAAAGAGAAGGACGGAATATATTTTAAAAGTTTTACAAGGAGACCCTTTTTAGATGGAGACAACTTTACTTTCTTTCTTCATGAGCTTCGACAATTTCCCTAGCTTTTTTGCATACTTGATAAGTTAATCCGAGAATCTTAAGAACACACTAAAGTAATGCCAAATCTCAATATTTATTATTTAAAATACGGAATAGATATAAATAAAATATATCAACATTTGTATAATTATTTAAATTAAAATGCTGTATTTCCATTATAAAATTAAATTATAAATTAATTAATTTATAACTATAAGTAATTTTATATGTTTTTTAGTATATGAATTACCGCAAAGCTATTTCTGATTTAATTACTTTGAATAAAATAATAAAATATTTTATGTTTATATATATTGCCATAGCTGAAATAAAAAGCGCCAGTATAAAATACGATTATTATTTTAATTTCAATGGATAAATATTTACTTTTAGAGAAATAGTAACAACCTCTTTTTATGTCTCGTATTCAATTGATCGAGATTTCGATTTCAACAAAACCACTTAAGCTACCAAAATAAACACATATTGTTATTCATTGTACAATATTCATTGTTATACAATTTTCATCTTATAGAGAACTTAATTCGTATAATTGCAATGGACAAAAAAATAATGAATAGGAATTAACAGGATAAGTACATTTAATGCAAATTCTTTAGCAACATGTGTGAATGTAACGTGTTTCGATGTTTGTAACGAAAAACGAACTGCTGTTTTCGGGTAGTGAAAAAGGCTCATGATGACACGCGTTGCTGGGCCCGCTAATAGCGACTACGCATTTTGGAAGTTTTGTTTAACCCATGCAACGGCTGGGCTAGCAACGAGCAGTCCGAAATGAATGCATCAAAACCACGCCACGTATTGAAAAACGTTACGCACAATTCACGCAATGTGTTAAATAATTTTATCTCCTTTTCACCTTCGTATTTCAATCGCGACACCAGGCACGTGTAAATAACATCATTTAAACACCAGTGTAATTGCTCGCTGCTTTTACAGTCGATGGTCGCAATGTAGATTTTATGCACAAGGCATACAAAGTATTCTAAAATGTTTATATATTTTAATAGAGGTGTTTTAATAAACAGCTCTACGTGTTCTAGATTATACAAGGTAAAATAAATAAAACGTTTATTAGAATACGTATATCTGTTCAAGACAATGGCGCATATGGAGACTGTAAAAAATATCTATAAATATACAATCGCAAAGAAATTATTGTTAAAATATATATCATTTAATTTTTTGAACCTGCAATTTCATCAATCGGGTATAAAAAGGCAAGTTTATTTATCCTTTCATTACTTTCATCTTTAGGAAGTTTAAAGAAATATCAAATGACTAAAGTTAATGAAACTGATAAACTAATATAAACTGGTTACAAAATACGATGATACTTTAAGCCTTTCTTGGAAATTTTCCCTTTTCACATAAAACAATAATAAATACAACGCATAAAAGATAATGTATAGCAAAGATATTTATTAATTTTCAGTGATTAACCTTTTACCAATTTTTATTTGCAATTACACGTAAATCCAACAATGTGATTGCACTTCACTTATAAGTAATTCGTCGTGAATGTTCGCGATTCCAATGTTATTAGAGTAAGTGATTCCAATCTTATTGAGAGACACAAATCAAATCTAAAATATCGCAAGAACGCAATCCGATACCATTTTGAAATAATCACAAATGCGAAATTATTTTCATATGTAATGTAGAGATATTTTTTTCTTAATTACATTTACATTATACCAATATTTTTGCGTACGCGTCGAATTGTAAAATGTCGAGACGTTAGATCCGTTTTTTCTTTAACTGTTCGCCGAGCCCGATTAAACTCGTCTCTCGACGTCGTTTTACAATCTCCTTGCAATCCTTAAGCGTTCCGTAATCGTAAAAAAGAAATTTATCGGATAGGAACGGGCGTCTCTGTCGTTTCCAATTTCCTTTGTGGGTTGTGGCTAGGGGCACGGTGCCACATGGAGCGCGCCGTATAGATCTAACGAGCAACTGTAAGGGCGAAGTGAACTCGATGCAAACTTGATGGCAGGGCAGGTTGTTCCAAGCGTGCTCGAAAACGTGGGTATGGGGGTAGCATACGGGTAGTATAATGCAGATTCCGGCACGCGATTACAGCGGTTTGTGCAAGCAGTACAAACAAATCCACGAAACTTGCGCGTGCCCTTTGACGGTCATTCGCACGTTAATAATTTTTCAACAGAACAACCGCGAGCGAACATAGCAAATAAAAGGCGGGACAAAGGATTCTACAAGGATTTTCGCGAAGGAACGTATCGTCGATTCTGAAAGAATTTTGCAATTTGATAGGAAGAGAGAGAAGGCAGCGTTACCTTTTTTACGTCGATCGATCATATCGTGACAGGGCTTTGAGTATCCATAAACGCAATCGAATATATGCATTCTATAGTTTTAAACGAAAAGTGCAGTTTACTATTTTCGTGATTGCACTGGTCGACAATTTTGATGTAAAAATTTGTACCTTGCTTTATTTTTGAATTTTTCCATTTACACGTAAATAGATGAAACCATGAAAAACATTACTTAGCTTTAATTCAAGAAATACAGATTATACATAATAATAAAAAATTGCATATTTAAGATATTAACGATAACATAATTATTTTCTGGGAGTTCTTTTGTATCTACTTTCTCCTCAGATTTATTAACTAAAAAATAATTTATTTCCTCAACAGATCTTGCCAGTCAAAGTTGTTTAAAACCTAACTTGAGTACTTTTGGTTGGTTCGCCTCTTGTAGACTATTTCTGAAGTATCCCTACAGTCGAATAGTAATCTGCTAACATGATACGACTCTTTCCCTGTTATATCTTTTCCATTACCGAAATATCTTGGTAAAAATCACTTATATCTTATTTCTCATATTAAATCTATATTATTGATACTTACAATTAGTGTATCATTAAAAGTTGAGATTCAATTTTTATTGACATATTCGTTACCGTTACAGCACTAAAAAGTTTATAAGAATTGACGGTTTTGGTACAGGAGACATTTTCATTGTTGATCAGGGTTATTTAAGATTATAATTCAGATAATCAAATCTATTATGAGCGAATAAACGGAACCAGCATATTTGCTTCATCTTAAGAATTGACAAATTTGCGCCGTTTCACATTTTTCCGGAATATATTTTCTAGCATGTTAACATCGAGAATACTTCAAATGCTTCTGCTTTCGCGTAGAGAGGTGTATTAAAAGAGTAAGTAACACATTCTTTATAAATGAGTTCGTAGTTATTTTCGGCCAAGTAGCTTCATTCCCGAGGTTTTACGTAAGCAAAGGGAAAGACGAGGCAAGGCGAATGAGAAGGGAGCCGCCTTCATTCGGATTAAAATGAGCGGAAAGAGTGTGCTTTTCAGCGCGACACAGGTGCGTTCGCATCGTTGCATCGCGAGTATACTTTTATATTTTTTTCCGTTGTCTTGGTCACTGCTCTTTAATACTTCGTACTTAAGTCCTTGGTTTATTGCGGACAAGAACTTATTCTTCCTACCGCGAAAAGAAGACGGTTTTAGATAAACTCTCCGCTTATGAACAATGCACATTTGTTTCACAAAGAATAGCTATTAAGAATTATCAGTACTTCACTAACGTCTTAAAGCGAAGATCAGAAAAAAAATATTAATGTGTCAATCGTCCACACTATTTAAAATCGTCTATGTATTTATACTATCGTATCTAAAATTTACAATTACTTTGCTTTTATACCCATAAACTCCTACATAATATATATATATATATATATATATATTTTTTTTTTTTTCAAACCTCTTGAATATTTTACAAACTCTGCGTTTCGTATAAATGTCTCAGTTTTCGCGAAATTTACAAGTGTGTCGCTTAAATCTACATCTCAATCCCTGTGATCGATATATTTGCTCCTCAAAAGACAGCGCAGTCATCTCGGATATAAAATATTATTGTACGTCGCGGTCGTAACGTTCACAGATAAATCGCAAAAGCGCAGGAACGTCAGGAGGGTTCACTCTCTTCTTTTCCAGCTTCGGTGAAAAATTGGTTTATCTCGTCACCCCAATGTCCGAATTAAATTTCGGTTGCTGAAAGCGGAAACTATTTCACATTTGCACGGAATTCGTTTTTCCGACAATCCGCCATTCGTGCCGCTGTCAACGTTCAGAAAGTTTTTCAGAAATAAACTTTGCTTCCTCTCCCACTTCCGCCCCTTTTTCCACTACCGGCCATCTCTCTCATTTATGTTGGAAGAGGGTGTTCGGAGGGATACTAAATTTTCGTTAGAATTTTTTATTCCACCAACTTTGGCATTAAGCTGCATCGTTACGTATCCATGTCGGTGGAATTGTTCGTAAATACTGTTAGCCATATTTTTGACGGACACGGAAATATCGTGATAATCGTTATAATCGCGATAAATCTCTCGTACGCAAAACTGCGTGAAGAGATTTGGCCGAGCAAAGCAACATTGTTTCCAAGTTGTTTTATATAATACAGCGTGAAAAATTCTATTAAATTGTAATATTTTGATATCCGCTTGTTTTTTGATGCGATGAGATATAATAAATAGAATAAATTTTGATATTCAATTATTTATACTTTCATCTATCAATTATAACATTTTATAAATTTTATAATATTTAATTTTATAAGATTTTATAATAGTTTATATAAATTCAACTTATGATATTTATTTAGAACTTTCTAAAAACTTTCGAAACGGTAAAATATAACTTGTTACATAAAACATTTAATGATCTAATAAAACATTCTCAATGAAAAAGAAATCTTTTTATCATTCTACCAGGCTTCTCGTGCCGCTGAAAATGGAAAAGTTGTAGAAACGACTGCAGTCGCAATTACTCGACGACGACGAAAGTTCGCAACAAACAAGCTAATTGTCAAGATTCCTTGTACCGATGTGGCTGTCATGTAAGTGAGTGCGATTATTAACAAACTTTGTAATTCGAAACAAAATCCCGGCGCTGTCGAGTAGCCAATGAATGCACAAGTTCGCTGACGTAATACTAATTATTTATTATTAATTAGAAAGTTTGTGCAACGGCGTCTTGAATAGCGACCGTCCTATACATTAGTGTACCCCGCTGTGAAATTAAATGAAACGTCCGCGCGGAAAGGAAATTCCCAACGATAATTCCATTGTAATCGTGAAAAGGATGAAGACTATTTTTTGTGGAATTTACTGCGGATCCCTCAAAAGACGTAAGGAGAAAGAAAGAGAAAATTATATCACGTTATATCAGTGACAATTTTGTACATGATCATCACGTTGCGCGCGTCCAAGTGCTCCGATATCGATCATCTTTTCTTTTCTTGTTCGATGCAAATTCTCGACACACTTTTGCATGATCATTCGCAAAGTAACAAGATTCACACGAGACGATGTTTATTTTCCATCTAATTCAATTGAAATGTTTAGAAAGGGAACAGCGTTATTTAGCTCCGGTTGCCATAGATATGCTTTCCTTGTCGAGAACGAAGAAAGGACGGAGAACGATGCCAAGTTTGCTTGCCAGAACCAGACTCCGGTAACGAAATTTGTGCGGATCTCTCGCGAGGTTCTTGCTTCGTTACGCGTTCGTTGCTCGCTCGCGCAGTAGTCGCCAGCTTTATAACTGGCAACAAACTTATTCACGCGAACACGTTACATCCGACCGCGCGAGTTACGACGATTATCACATCGCTCGCACGCGCACGCACACACACACACACACACACACACCACGCCACGTTATCAACAAGACGTACTTTAATATAAAATCCCGCGAAGATAACGTAAACGATTGCTATATGTTTCCATACGGTCGCGCTGTACAGCCGATGATAGAAATTGAAATTAGAGAAGTGCGTATTTCAGGAATCTGGGGGAGAGGGAGAAAAGTTTGCGTCAAAACGCGCGATACAGTCGACAAATATTTATCGAAGCGCACGGAACAACGTGTACATTTAAATGAAGTTAATTAAGTTCCGTCTGTGCGGGAAAACCGCGCTCCTGGATGTTGCGTCCCGCGCGTCGGCAAAGACGCATTCAGACATCGTCGCCGCGATTATGTCTCTCGTCGTAGTGCATGCACACGTGCGAATTTCTGATCCGTGTGCACCCGCGGGACACGGGCTGGGCAGCGCCCGCTATTGTGTCGTGACCCCGGGACGGCGCGTCCATCTCTGCATTGAATTAGGGCGTAGCATCTCACCGGAAATTGCGTCCACCCGGACTGATCTGATCCCCGGCGAGGAACACAGTGTCACGAGTGATCGATAAAATGCGCTCCTCAAAATCAGACGGGCATACGCGCGACAAGCGTAGAATGTGTTCGAAAATCGATGATTGCGAACGTACATCGATCGCGAGTACAATAGACAGTTCACGAGTCTGAAATAATTTTAGTTTTACATTTGAACGCGCACATACGCACCGCATATTCGAGACAATTTTGATTGTATTATAATTTGAATATCTTGCTCTCGCAGTTCGTTGTTTCGTATTCGAAATCGTTCGTATCACCCAGGGTTCCCGCAACTATCTCGCCGATGTACGCTAGGTATTATTTATTCAATACTTTTGCCATAAAAATTCAATATATGCGCTACAAAATCAAGTATTAATGCTAAAGGCAATTACAGTGTTGTTAACATGTTTAATTTCTCAGTTTTATATTTTATATTTTTAGTACAAATTATTGTAAATTTTCTCTGCTGCTATGTGGACGCTAGCTGAATTAAGACCAATTATTTGAATTTTGTGATATAAACTTTTGTAAAATAGAGAATATTTTGCAAAGACAATAAAGCTGCGAAAATATAAAACATAACATATTTCATTCTTTAATAAATTCCAAAATATTTAATTTAATACGTATTAAAAACGAAAAAAGATGAAAACATCGTGCACGAGCATATTTTCGTCGAGAAAAATTGGCACGTCCTAAGTATTGATCCTAAATATTCGTCAAATAATCCGTAGTCAGGAACACGTGACTTCTGGTGCAACATGTCTATGCAATATCCATCTATCTTGCTGCAAATAGTACCTTCAAGATGTAAAGCGGACGGTGCATTTATATGGCCTGACGGTGAAAGAATATTTCACGCGAGAATTTCCGCGTCGATTCACGGAGCGGAGCTTGTTCGTTTCTCCGGCACCGGTTTCGTTTCGCGCAGCTCCGCGCAATTTCCGCGAAATTAAGCAACTCACTGTCGTGAGGTCGATTACATTTTTCGCCGTGAAAAAAGTGTTGGCAAAAAGAACGAATGTCTGCAGTCGTGAGAGAGCGCGACTGCGAAGGATGTGCGCGATGGCACCCTGCCATCGCAAGAAGAAGTTTGGCCGCCTCATTGACGTCGACTCCGCTTCTCCCCGAGGGCTTCCCGTCCTTAAAGTGCTCCCACTTGGCTTCGCACGCGCAGATTGGCGGTTGGAAAAACGTGAATCTACCACCCGACCTTACCTCGTTATAAAATTCCCCGATAGAATTCCCCGGGAGACTCACTAGATTTGATCTCTTTCGTCGCTTCTCATCGCGATTCCCGTTTTGTCTTTTCCCCTCGCGTTTTGACAGATCCAAGATCCAACAGAGAGTCCCCGACTCTTCCACATTGGCCTTCAATCCCTTCGGAATAGAGGGTTCCTCGCGAAAGAGATTCCATGAATTTCGAGCAAATGATAATAGAGTTAGAGTTCTATATTCGATTTATGATCTCTAGGTAATATAATATTTTATCCGCAGCGGATGCCACGAGAAATCTTTATTGGCTATTGGTAAATAATAAACAATTAAGTGCCGTTCGTTGTGTTTTTCGAAGAACCATCCCTCAAAATATATGACAATTTTATAATATCCCATTGTAAAATGAAAATATAAGAGAATCTCTGATTAGCGAATATCAATATCGCTGATAGAAGCAACTAAACGATTTAATTAACCGTGCACTGATAATTAATGCGCTATATATTCTCATTAAATCACTTCGTACCAACAATCTCTTCTATTTCGTATATCATAAATGTAAATGCCGAATCAATTTCAATTAAAATTTCCCCCGGCTTCGGGTAAATTTATCACAGCCCATTATTCGATATCAGTAGAATCATTATCGCGATTAACATCACGGTACTGATCACGACAATCCGTTCATTTGGCCCGTACATTCTCGTACATTCAACAGGAATATATCTTTAGTATGATGAAACTATTTAAAAAAAATGCGAAGAACACAGTTCGCAGATCTCTCAAAATGCACGTAATACTTGATATTTCAAATTAAATTACTATTAATTTTATACTATTAATTATGATAAGTAACATATATCGTTAATATTAATACGCGTACATAATGTGCAGTATAATATGTGCATAATACATATTAAATGCAATAATATAATAATAAGTAGGCAGGCACGTGCTCGTCAATCCATGAAATAAAAAAGCATCTGCGTTTGCGAGTGCATTATCTCCCCGGAGTACACTTTCCTTTTTTACAGGATCGATCTGCGGAAGACAGTCGACCATCAACATCGTTCCCTACATTTTTACGGTTTATTTTCCGTTCTTTCTCTCTGCTAGGTTCCGCATAAATTGATGATTACACTGCACGACCGGGAAAAGAAGCGAGTCTCTAATGGAGTCGTGTTCTTTGTGCAATTTGCATTTGATATTTCTCCGGAAAAATTGATTTCAAATATAATAGCCTATTCCTGGCAAATGGAGTCAAAACTGGCACTACGGAAAAGACGATAAGAAAGGAGGAGATTCTTTTTAAGATTCTTTGTCATAAAATTTACTATAAGAATATATTAACAATTACTTTTTCTTTTATTCGATTCCAACTTCAAATAATAATAAACAATATTCTTCAATAATCCAAATATACAATCAATAAAGAAAAATTATATGCAATTCCAGGTATGTTATTATATATATATATGTATATATATATATATATATATATATATATTTACCTTTTTCTTTTATTTACGTGTAAAAATACGAACGAAAAGATTTGTAGAAAGTTTTTTCAATACTAGTGGAACAGTCAGTCTGAACTCGGCCTGACAGAAATTAACCCGATGTGAGCGGACATTGGACAGTGACAGATAACTATTTCCGGTGTCTTTGAAAGATGTACTTCTCGTTAGCCATGTGAGTTTCTTTGCCAGACAGTTCGTTAAGCGGTTCCTGCCTTGATACTCGTCCAACAGCTCTAAATTTTTGGCGAGCTCGTAAACGAGGCAGTTGCACGCTGCCACAGTCCATGGCATTCAAGTGGATCGTGACGAGAATTCTTCAAAATAATCCGAGGAATGAGGATTTTTAATGAGTTAAACATAACAATGTCTTTTTATTACATTACATTTTATTACATTATACGAAGCTCTTGATATTATCCTACCATATATGAACATTTGCGCACAGCGAACTCCAAATACTTGTTTTTCTTGTAACAATAATTATGAATAAACATAATGCTGACAATGATAGTAATACAATAAACGATTCATATCGAGTCATTTTAGCGAATTAGATACGCATTTGTTTCAATAGGTGGCAGTCGATTGATTAGTCCGATAATACGATGAAACGTCCGTGTTAGTAATTACTGCCCGATCAAATCGCGGAAATGTTTAATAACGCACGGCTGTCACGACGGTCCGTATTTAAACAATCATCGTGACACCCTCAATCCCACATCGCTCTCAATGCCGCGTAAAGCGTTCATCAATTAATCCCGCGCGCGTGTCTCGCGTCAATTTTTTATTCGACCACTTCACCGAAGAGCGGGCACATACAGGTATCGTCGAATATCATTGGGAAACAATTTGCGCGTGACGCATTCCGCGTGTAACTTTCGGCGCAGTTGCCCCGTGTGGAGTTGCCAAGCGGAGTTAAAAAGTAGCCGACGCGGTGCGCTGCAAACTTCCGCGCCCGGGCTTCATTAAATTGATAATGGATCGCATTCCGCGCGCGAGCGGAACACAATAGACGTCCGGACATTAAACGACGCGGCATTAAAACTTGCCGGGCGACATCATGGCTGCCTCGCCGTACACCGTACTTCCGCCGTCCTACGTTTCGCCTGCGCGGCAGAGAGGGTTAACGCAATGCGTGTTCGTTACGGCGCGCATTAACACCGTTCCGGGCAGAACATTATGCGGCAAAATATCATGCCGGGCGTTTTATGATATCTCCCGTCGAGTTACCCCCAATTCTCCAATTAGTTGGATTGCAACATTGTCGTAACGCTGGAGCATTAAACCGCCCGGGATATTTCGACTCAACTAAATCTGTCGTGAACGCAACGTTTGTTTCGCATTCCTATAAATTTATCGTCTGTATTTAACTGCAGCAATAATTGCAGTATGGCAATCCTATTGATTTACGATTATATAATAATGCAAAAGTCGACCGCTCGTATGATTATATAAAACATATACGATAATGGCGACAAATTTAAAAATAAGTGCATTGCTCGTGATTTATTGTCAGCCGATTAAGCGCGATGCGAAACTCGGAAGGCGCCGTTTTCATTAAGCCGATAATAAGCACGCATTCCGTACGAACAGAGCACACAGTGCGCAGCAGCTGCATTAAAGTCCACCGCGGAAATTAGCCGAAAGAAAGTTTCACCGTTGAGAAAGAAACCGAGTGGCTTACTGCTTCGTCGTGAGCCGCGTATGCCGCGGAAGTTCAATATTTTATTGCCCCTTGGAAAAATTTTCGACTCTTCGTCCATATCGCTAAAACGGAAATTCGATATCGAATAACAAATAGAGGCGGATGATATCGAATGTTTTGTATTTATCGTGGCAATGTCAATAAAGTGTAATATAATAATCAACTCTCAGATATTTTGAATATTTGGCTTTGCAATTAATTTATTATAACAATAATGAATAAACTGAATTAGAGATATCGCACTGTATAATCACATTATACAAATAGCATTGTTTTTATTATGATAATTTTATTATTCTATTACGATAATAATATGACGTCACGGAGCACGTTGAGAGTGCGCAATATGGTTAGAAAAACTTTAAAGGATACGGCGTGGCGGACGACGGGTTCCGGACGGCAGTAGTAAACAATCGATCGAGCCCGGCAAGCGAGCGATCGCGAGATATACCTATATGGACAAACCTCGTATAAACCATGGAAAAAAAGAGGACGGCGCGGATATCGAGCTCATATAAAGTTTCATTTCCAGGAATTCAATAATCGCTTACATCGCAATAATTCGCGAGCCATTCGATTTTGTCTTATCATCGTTTCTCGCCGTCATTCATGGAGGATCCCGCGAATCGTGGAATCACGTCGAGCTCTCGCGATCATAAATGAGAACGTAATACCAGAAACAAATAACGATAATGCGCTCTTCAGCCAGTGCCGAGATCGTGCTATCGAGAACGGATTCAAAAAGAGATGCGGTATGAAGGCAATACAGCGGCATTCTGAACGAAATACACGCCAACTAAACGATGAATAATTGTCATAAGCTTGCATTCATGTCAAGATAATTCTCTTATTGAAAAAATGGTATAAATTCCTTTTTTATAATAATAAATAATATTAAAGCTCGTTAGTTTAATTTATTCTATGTTTTCCCTTAATTTATCCCATTTTACTTTTCGTTAATTTCAATGTTAATATTGGTGAAAGAACGATTCGACATAACGGCTTGCTACGTCCACATTATGCAGTTTGCATAATGCATGACAGGTGGTTAAGGGACCCGACGCGTGCAAGTGAATGGTGCACATTCCATGCGAGATAATTGCGAGGGGAGGAAGCGGGATAAAGGGAAGCGGCATGTTCTCATCTTACAGGGGTGTTACTTGTAACTCAGATCGGCTTCACGGAACGTAAATTGAGATCTATCTCGCCTGGGGAAGGCTAATTAACTATAGGAATCAAATGTCGGCCCCATCTCTCCCGGCGATGACTAAAGCGGGCTTTGAAGCAGATTCCTGGCCGGATCGTAATCCCGAGAGAAAGGACAAAAGAGCGGGTTGTAAGGACACATAGTCCGATCCCAGGCAATTGAAGCGAACCATCGTTGAACGATTATTAGCGCAAGAACGGTTGAAACGAATATTTCGTTTACTAAGTACTTTCGCGTCTTAACGAAGTAATTGGAGGGGGATTATATGCAAGGCTCGATCATTCGCGCTCGGGCGATTCCTAAGGAAATAAAATTTCTTCGGAAACGGAACACCTGCTCGGGCATCCATCTTGCGCGACGGAAAACTTCGGGAGCGTTGAACGGCGTTATTACCGAGCCTTTCCGTATGGAATATTTAATGCAGCGCAATTATCTAGCAAATTATTTACTCGCAATTAAAAATCTAGATACTCGGAATATTAATTAGCTTTCATCGTTTAAATATACTTAGTATGCGCTTCGTACATCTCTTTTAGTAGTATGTATCGTAATGTATGTTTCATTTTTATGTTCGTACCAGTATTCTATTTTTATGTGCACTATAAATTGTTTGGAAAGAATTTAAGCGAAGGAGGAAGCTAATGCTCAATATTTCATTTACTTGTTTCTTCATATTTATGGGGTGTTATTATGTCTCACGATTATGATTTTTATGCCTAAGCGTTTAAGAGTGTGCTCGACCGTTAAGCTAGTAAAATGTCTTGGAAATACATTTTTAACAGAAGTATCCCCGGTGTTACATCGGAAGAATACCGTAAGATTGAGTACACAAAGCGGCAACTAAGATTTGCGAGCGCAAACAACTTGTCGCCGTGTATACGCGCGGCGGCAGTAGCGCATCCTTTAAATCAAGGAGACAATTGCTTTTGTCTCAAGCAATCTCGGAAAATGTATTCGGCTTGTGCCGATCGGGCGAGTATACAGTTTTCAGTCGCGTGCACTGAGAAAAATCTTTCAGAAAAGATTTAAATAACATACAAACGGATAATTATCGCACAATAATGATAAATATACGCACGAGATTAAGTTCTTTTTTTTTCGTGTAACTTGCAATTTTGCCAGGTTGGAGCACGTCATCTTCATGACGCATCGATTCCGAATGAATGAAAAAGAGTGAAGCTCCCTCGAGGGTAGTTGCGCCAGAATATTCGCGCGGAACCGATAAAAGTTTTCACCGAGATACCGGAGACAATCACCAGCTGTGGTACGCCTGTTACTATCAGTAAATCGCACATTCATATGTTTCTCCCCTCTCATAGTGATGAAAGCACTGAAATTACTTTCATCAGTGTGGCAGCGCGATTTATTCGACTAATTTAACACACAAAGTGGTGTTCAACAACATTTTGCGGCTGTAACGTAATATATCGAATTTTGATGGTTTTAACGTTCCATAATGACGTTCGACTCATCAGCAGTATCGGATAATTTTACTTTCATTCACTATTAAATAGATGGAAAAATGAGAATAAACAGCAGTTTTTTAATAGAGAAAACATTTCAAAAAATCCACTATGTTTTATAAAATTTATCATTTATTTATTCTCTTATCGATCTTGTCGGTGTTGACAATCCTTTCTCAATTCGAGATATTTAGTTTTTTTATTTATATCATTATTATTGAACATATTATTATTGACGTTCTTATATTAATTCTGATCATCAAGTATTATCTAGCAGAATTACTACTTCGCACATAAGCGGCGTGCATCTTGTGCACCGGTATAGCCGAGAGGATATCTGCTTCATTTTGGGCAACTTGCCCCAATCACGTGATTTGAGCGGGTAATGGGGTAATAGATGCAATTTGGAAACTTCCTGCCTGACGAAATGAGATCTAGAACGGCGGAAGGTAAATGAGAAAGTCGTCGGCTAGTTAATCTTCCGTACGGCAGGCCAGCTCCGAGACGCCTCTCTAATCCTATAAAGACTTTAAAACCGTTAGCGACAACGCGACCGTATAACATCCGACTGCAGAGAGGTAAACTCAAGAAAATAAAAACAGGAGGGAGACGGCAGGAGAAATAACCGTGTTTAATGAAAATAAATGTTTATTTCGTGGTAATTCTCTTTCTAATTGTAATTTACCTTCTGTTTTATTATTAATATATTATTAATTTAAAACACAGTATATATTTCTGAAACCGAGTATAAGCCTTTCAAGAATTTCAATATTAATTGAGCCTCAAAAGAGAAGAGACACGTGAACATTTTCATTATTTATCAAAGAGAACAAATTTCGTAATGTGATATTTTTTTAATCAGATCACTCGCCGATGCATCTCCTCTGTTTCGCTGCCTCTGTTTAAGCGAGTATCGATTTTGTTTTATCGGCCGCACGGGGAACGCCCAGCAAATAATTACTAAAGTGCGGAAAGAGAGGACCCTCGAGGGGAGGGGGAGATGGAGGGAGGATGGCTACGAACTCTTATCTCCGCGGAAAATTCAACATCCGGTCTCCCGACGGCTGACAAAGGTCGCGTCCATCGTCGCCAATTCCCGTTTTCTCTCGTTTACCGTCGCGCTCCACCAGGAACGAACGTATAAAGGCTACGTGGCGGTCGGTTAGAAATCTCGTGGCCGCTATAAAACGATAATTACGGCGATCTCTTTTTCCCGACGTGGAAAACGACGATGGCCGCGCCGGGTTAAGTGACGCTATCGCTGGCTGAGAGAACAGAGCGCGAAGTTGTGGAAAATCACTGTGGACAGGTGGAATAGTGTTTGCAGAGCGTCGATGAATGTTGGAACAATCCGAGTTAATAACGTGACTGTGACAGCGAGCTGTGACACACGACAGTGTTGTTATTTCTATTTATCAACTCTGCATAAATCTCATTACAATATCTGTGAAATAACGTTTCTGTTTGCAGCGTCGGGTTTGTGGATAAATACGATTTTATCCACATATCGAAAAAGCTTATTTATTTAATTTTGTAGTAAAGCACTTTTACAAATAACATTCATTTTAATTTACCTATAATAAATGTAGGCGACAACAAACGTAAATATTCAATATTTATTAAACACGGGCAAAACGCTCGCGATACTTTATTTTCACGTGATATTTGATTTTCTTGAAGCAAAAAAAAAAAAGGAAAAAACAGACAACGTTCGTATCGAATGTATTGGCAAACAAATCTTTTAAAAGGGGACACAGAATCGCGTTTTTCACGTGCGCGAGATGAAGGACATTTGTTCGAAAATCCGTGCCTACAACATTTTTCGACAGGTCGCCCGCGCCGGTAAAAACTGTTTCTCGCTACTTTAATTCGAGAGGTAAAAAAATTGTAGATTTCCATCCAGCCGATCGGAGCCTCGCCTCGGTCACGCGAGAAACTCCGTCCATGGTGTTGCAACGAGCGAGACAACTTCGGTGCAGCCAGACCGGGACTTGTTTACAGTACAGCGTGATTTATTCGCACTGGCGCAGTCTGCGCGTGATATATATTTATCGTCAAAACAGTCGCCGACAATTTGGAATATGTATTCAGCCACGGCTGTTCGTCTCTCGCGCCGCGCGCCGGCTCGATCCTATTTAACGTCCGTCCGTCCATCTGTCGCATACGTCGCGCGAAGAATGTACGCTACGTTTTGCGTAATATGATTAATAATGCGAGTACGCCCCATTCCCTCCCCCTTTTGGCCCGCCCGCTCATTTGCCGTGACGCTGATTCATTGTTCTCGATAATGCCACTGTTCAAACTGGTTAAACAAATGCTGCTGCAAGAAACGATCGAATACGCGCGAATACGTCCCCTTGCCAACGCCCCCGTTGGTTCTCCGTGAAAAACTGTTGAGATCCGATGAGACGATTCGATTGTCCGTTTGATCTATAGCACATCTCTAATCGGATAATGAGAAACTGATAATAGATCCGAGACGAATGCATTTTATCAGATAGATCAAAACCTCTCTTTCTCTTGCTTTTACTTTTTTCTTCAACATCTTCCTTTCCCTTTTTTCTCGATCATGGATTAAAGTTCGTTATTTCTTCTTCCCTCGTGTATCGCCTTTCATTTCGCGGCCTTCCGTTGGCGGTGATTCGTTCTCGCGAGAGCAATCGCGTCGGGATTGTTCCTCCATCGAAATTCCGACCGTTCGCGAATTCGATTAACTTCTTAATCGTGGAGTTTCACTCGACGTTACCTATTTTCCAATCCCACGTCGCGCGTGATTGCGCCATTGTTATGTTACGCACGGTGCAGCCTGCTGAGAAATATATCGCGTAGCCTCGTGCGAAATCGTTATCGCTACGCGAAGCGCGAAGCAAACTAATCAACTTCTCATTTGATTCTCTCGATTGTGTGATTTTTTGCTTAAAAACGAAACCACTAAAATTCTCGAAATCGCGATAGCATATCGTTTTTGTGTGAAACGAAAGATACTTGATTAAATAATATCTAGATGAAATTGGAAACGGTGAGCAGCATAAAAACGTTCATTAACAATTAACGATTTCTAACTGATCGAGATTCTCCAAATTTATTTTCAACGGTTAAATATTGTGCGCGCCATATCGATAAAATGTTTTATCTAGCGCGCATAAAATGCACAATACAAATACAAAATCACAGTTTCCGCAAAGAGTTAAAACCAAGAAAACACGTATAAAACTTCTTGCGTAAATTATAGTGTTCAGAAAAAATTTTACGGCGGATCCTTCACTTTTTTTACGACAATTGCTTTTCGAATCTGCGGCAAAGTTTAACGTATCACGTAGCATGAGGTTCGATAAGAAGCGGAGGGCGGAAGGGGTAGGTGAAGAGATAAAAGCGCAGCTGCAACGTGTATAGCCACAAATCTTTCGCGATGCTTTCGCCGGACCTTTTGACGGCTCGTAAATGAAAGGGGCGTGCTCGTAAAAATTTTTATGATCGTCACATATAATGACGTCAGTCCAGGGGCGACTCCCCTTGGCGCGGCATTTGTACCCCGGCAATCCGACGATGAAGTTCCCGCAGAGCGGCTTACCAGACGTTACCGTCGCGTCGTATCGCACGATTTATGACAGCGATTATTTATTAAAGCGACGTAACATTTGCCGGACCCACGGTACGTCAACGTCGTCGAAGGTACTTTAAGCCGTAATCGGATAGCGATTCAAATAATGCAAGTTTATGATTTCTGCGTTTTAACGGGGAGATAATAACTGATAATGGTCTTTTCGAACATTAAAGATTAATGTAATATGAGAGTAAAACTTTCGCGACTGCATAACGATCTCACGCGATGTTGGAAAAGTCATTATGCGTTATATAGGTACATGTACCATAATGAACAGTTGTGCAATTCATTAGTGACGTATTATGATCCGTCACATCATTACAAAAGTGGGTTTTAACTGTTTTAAGCGCGATTATAACTATGAACAGCATAAAATGCGCAAGATTTCAACGTTACAAACTGTATCGTTATTATTATCGTTATTTTACCGTCCTATTCTGCATACTCTTTGACAATTGTAGCGCTAACCATGAAAAAGGGGAGAAAGACAGAAAAATAGAACAAAGCGAGCGTGATAGTAATTGTACGGTGCGCGTCGCGTTGCATCGTGCAGAGCAAAATGCGCGCTCGCTAACGACGCGAATCGTTCAGATCGCACACAACGAGGCGTCAAGTTGATCAAACAACGCGCAACAAGGTTCGTTTGACTGCTTAGCGTTGCATGAATCAACCAATTCCCTCTCACGCCGCAGCCTGCGATTGCAGCTGCAACGAGCCGCGCATTAGTTAGCACGCCCGAATGGAGCTGGTCGACCTCGAAATTGCCGCGTTCGCGTTCGCGTACGGGGGGGGAGGGGAGAATAGCAGTCGCGCATCGACGTGTCGATATTAAGGCTGCACATCGGCGGAAACGTCGCGCCGGCTGCAGGTCGGGATTGATGACAGATGTCGCGGGACCGGTTGACTGCATAAACGATCGGCTGCGCGCTCGAATGACATTCGCGTGGCGGCACCCAATGGCACCCATGTCGCGTTTCCGTATTCCCGGCTCGAGTGAACTATCGAGATGAATGTATCGCAGATATCTTTAAAAGCTTTTCAGCTTTTTATTTAAAATGCCGCCGGCGACATTTTATTCCCCCGTTGCACATTTCGTGGAAGTCAAAGTTCTTTTACCAGCGATTTTTTAAATGTCTAAATTTTTCCACGAAGTTGTCCATCTGTTGTTTCTAACACTGTGTAGGAAAACATTTACGAAATATATTTAGACTTTGTTCTTCAAAAAGAAGGCTGCAAGCTGAAATAATTCTGGTTTAGACTTAAATTTTAGGCCCCAAATTAGTAAATCTGTACTTATGTTGAGGAAAGTAAAACAAAGAGAATTCCAAACAATATTCTGATGAAATGTTCAAAGCTTTTATAATGAAAGACTCTGGTTTATTCTAGCGACTTAAGACACTGACTTCTTTAAATTTCCATAACTTAATTAATTCTTTTTCATTTCGTGCGGATGTTTGTTCCTCTTATGACATTCTTCATCTTTCTTGTTTCTTCTGTTTCGATACAGTTTCAATTACAATTTCGATATAAGTCTACATCAGTTTCAGTAGAGGAAATTTTTTAGAAATTGGTGTAAAAACGCAATGATATTTCATAATATCGCATCAAAACTGTCGGAATTCTCAAAGCATTCGTTATCCATAACGAAATCTTTGCGACTCATTTAACCGAAATCTGCGAGGAGCTTGATTTTGCCGTCGTGTTTTCACAGGGGCCTATCGGATTTTCAATCCTGGTGGACGTCTCGGTGGAAAAAGGAACAGTCCTTGTCGGGGAATCGGCAAAAAAGGGTAGATCCGCAGAAGCGCGACTTCAACGACGGGTCGCTCAAAGGGCCAGTGTATTTGCGGGGCACACGGAGCTCCGGCTCCTGTGTTTTTTCCTCCGCGCGAAGGAAAGCGTTGCTCTCCCCTCCCATCTCCCTGCCACCATCTAGTCAGTCCTCTTTCTGTGATCGCATGATTAAAAAAGGTGTCCAGCATCCAACTTGCGCGCCATGGATTCCATCCAATCAACATCCGTGAATCTCTTTACCCCCCTCCGGCTCCTCGTTTCCCGGGGGGATGCGCGCACGCGGTTCGTTTCACCGTAATGGTGTCTGTCGATTTCCATTTTTGCCTTCTTCCATTCCTCTCTCCCTCTCTCGCGCTCTCTTATTTTCTCTCTTTTTCTCTCTATGCTTTTCAGGCAAAGTTTAATTTTCCGTCTACAGCGTCTCGTCGACGGCGGCGGCGGCGGTGCTTTTATAAGTCGCGCGCAAAGCATTTGCATTTTCTCGTTGCGCCCTTTACATGAGCGCTTAACAACCAGCAGTGTAGAATACGTAGATGATCATATTTCTCGTGAGAAGCAACGAAGGGTCGCGCGTAGCAATATTGGATGCTGTTCTTGAAACATTATAAGCAGCGCGTATTGATGGCGCGTAGCTAGTAAAATAGTAAATAGACGAGAAATATTCAATTACGATCGTGTATACGAGACGTCTCTCGATATCGTGAAGGTAATAATATATAACAAATAAACGCTACTTTGCAAACAGCTCTTGCAGCTTAGCGGCAACCGACGAATAGCGGTTTTTGTGATTGATAGTAAAAATCGCAAGATAATCGAACAGTGATAATTCTGGTTAACAAACGATCGAAAAGGATGGAAAGCGGAGGGACATAGAGCAAAGGGACGTCGAGCGGTTTACAGATTAATCTGCGTGCCACATAATCACAAAACGAGGACGCGCACTGTCGCTCATGCTTTATACAATAAAACAAAAGCCGCCGATATTGTCAGAAGCGCTGAAGTCTCAAAGGGAACTATTTCCAATTAAACATCACCGTACGTGTTACGTGCATACGCGCGCACATCCTCCGCGAACCACCGCGGTCGTTATATTGAAATGGAAAATCCAATTAATCCACCGACTCGGGGGAATACGTCTCGTGTAAGCCTTTCGCGATCCGATCAAAAAGTGCAGCGCGGATGCATTTCCGAAAAATTCCTCTTATCATTCGCCGCACGATCAAGTCCCGATTCCACTTTTTCCATCGTGATCCCGTGCACCGGCAGCTATCGGTGCCAATAAAGGAGCCGCCTGAAAATTGATTTTTTTTCCCCCCTATTCCGTCACGGCGTCTCCTCTCCATCGTCCTCGTCTTTCCCCAGCCTCTCTGCTCCACCGTCTTTCTTCGCCCGCGGGCAAAGCAGAAAGAGGCGGAAGGGGTTGACGGTGCACCAAAGTGGTTCTCGAAGAGTGGATCGTCGAGGTTCCCGCCAATTACCGCCTCCTCAAAGAAGACGGAAGGGGGAGAAAAGACGACCTTCGGTGAGGAAAGGTGAGAAGAGGAGCGAGACTGAGTTCGACCGAGAGTCGTGGTCTTGGTAAAGCTAAAGAGAGAGAGAGAGAAAAAAAAGAGATAGCAGACTCTGATAGTAGTACCTATAAGTTATCGTCGACACGGCGAGAATGTACTAGCACGTGAGGTCGTTTTCTCTGTAATGCCTTTGCGGGATTGCTCCGCGAGAAGTACACGTGTGGAAGAAACGCGAATGTGGGATGCGAATCGGAGCAAAATAACGCCCGTTTAAGCACTCGGAAAACGGAAAATGCATTCGAAGAAGGTCTTATGCGATATTGACGACAAATTAAATATTCACGTAAAAAGCGAATCGTCGACCTTTAGATAACGTCTAAGACATTGTGGAATAAAATTTATCGTTGAAATCATCATAATAATCGTGATAATTTCATCATAAATTAATTCTCTCTCTCATAACTGTCGACTTAACTTCTGAAAGATATTTGTTACTTCAAAGACGATTTACACATATAAATATTTCGATAGTATTCTAATATTATACATATAGCTCCTACATATATGACAGAAATTCAATGGTGCGTTAGAAGATCAACGACGACGATGAAGGGTGCGCAAAATTTACCTGCAGGTACTCCTAGAATATCGCCAAGTCAGCGAGAAAATAGTACGTACGATCTCAGATGAGGTGCGCAAAGCCTTTCTCCGAGGTTTTCCTAGCTTTTGCTCGCACCCCCGCCGCGCCGCGCCGCCGCCGCGACTGCACGTATCGCCTGATTCGGTTCCCTTCGAGAGGATGTCGAGTTCTCAACGAACGAAGCGACTGGAATAAACGACGACGAGTCTACTTCGACACAACGCGATGCATCTCAATTTATTTGGCGTCACTTGACACGCAGTGCAATAAATTTTCATATATTTATATTTATATGTATTATTGTAATATTATTGCATATTTATTTATTTATTTATTTATTTATCTTCAACTGTATTCCTGTGCTACATAAGAAATTTAATTTTTGACTGATTGTGTTATCGATTACGTCAACATTAAGAAAAGTTGATCTAGTTAAATAATTTCTTTTTTTCTTCTTTTCTGTCTATATCATACACAATCTAGCTATAATTCAAATGAGAACAAGTCGTTAAACCAACCTTTACTTAACCAAATCATGCGTAAATTCTGCTTAACTGAAAAGATCATTCGGGAAATAAAAATACTCTGATAAATTTTTTCTTCTAAGAACTCAAACGCACTACGGACTACGTAGTTACTTCAGATAGCCGTAATACATAATCGCAATCACGTATGCAAAGGGTACGCATGTCTACGTGTATCTGAATGTGTTTGGAACAAATTTGCGGTTTGGGACATGACTCCGGTTTCATGGGATTTCGTAGACGGCTCTGTATTTGGCGGATTTGCAATAACGTCATTGATCCGCTGCGTTCTCGTACAGTCGAGTGCGCGCGAATAATTTAAGCAAATAGGATATGCATATTGCAGAAGTCTTCCGAGAATTCTTGTCTTGTAAACGTCGAGCATGTTGATGATGAAGTCAGGAACAGTTATTTTATCCTGTTAACGATTATTACTTTACCCTATATAAGCGGATCCTGACAAATTGACTGTATAAATACATTACAATAATTGTATAAATACATTGCAATATGTATTTAAACTTAGCACACAACTTTATTATAATATTAGCGTGAATACTCCCTAATTGTATAGATTTGAAATGATACTCCGCAAATCCGACGAAATATTTCAATAAATTTAATATAAATTTGATTTGTATCCTAGGCTATTAAATGTTTAGTAATAATAATTAATAAAGTTGAGTAATTGTTATTGTTGGTTATGATATACTCTGTAATCCAAATGAAATGCTAGGACGATTATGAGAACATATTAACTGGGACATATTTACGTCGTATACAACCTGTGCGGTGCAACCGGCCGCAACTCCTTGCGAGATATGAAATTGAATTAAGTTGGAGTCTCGCCAAACTGTCGGACGTTTTAAAAGCGACACACGGAAGTCTGAAAACATGTTACAAATTGAAATATCGCATGACACTTGCATTCGTCGTCGTCGTCGTCGTCGTCGTCGTCGTCATCGTTGTTGTTGTTATTGCATTGATGCTATTGGTGCACTGATTCAACGATTCGGCTTCCGAAAATACTCGTGCGCGAGCAGTGCACCTGCAAAAGTACCGATGCACATTCGTGCAATTTGACTGTTTCATGAACGAGGAAAAATGAGAGAAATAAATAACAACAATCAGAGAGCGTGCCGTACGTGATAGTGATTCACAAACGAATTGAGATGTGCTTTTTGGAGAAGAGAGAGAAAGTCCTCTCTTTTTATACATGATTTCGTGCAATGCAACATTGTATTTTGGCTGTAAAACATCATGGAGGCAGAAAAGTCGAAGAGATAGACGCGGATGATACGTATCTTATGATAATATGAATTATAAATGCATAAAAAGTGTTATATTCTTCTATCGCTTTTTATAAATTCGAAAAGTCCAATAAATCCTCGAATTAATTGAAACTGGTGATACGATTAAAGGTGATGATAATAATTGGCGTCAAGTCGATTTTTTTCTTAAATAGAATCGCATCGAAAATCATCATTGGTCGACGTTCTAAATTTCCGCGTTAAAAGATTTTGGCAAATATACAGTGCACGTAGAAATAAACTGCGAACAAAGTTCCGTTATCTATCTGTTATCTGTCCCCTGTCGACTTTTGTTACTTCGCGGTCTCCGCGATTCCTTCGGCCTTTCACTGGCGACAACAACTCGCGCAGCACGACGACAAGACCGAAGTTTTCGCGGGGCACCGATGCATCTTCGCGGATAAACTTCGGCGACACAAAAGACCGAGCGCGCGCAATGCAATTCGCGAAGTTTCCTTTCGCCGAGGCTTACGCCCGACTGCAACTGCATTACAGCAGCTGCAGCGCAGCGCGCGAGAGCGCGGGAGAGCGCGGCGGAAGGGTGAACGAACGAGAAAAAGTTGCGAGCGGCATTTGCAAGTTCTTCGGCCGTGCACGGCTGCATAAATCTCGCGTTATCGTTGCATTCTGTAACTCCTTTCCTTTCACACACCTCTCTTACGCCCACCCTTCCTCATCTCTTCGTGAATGCTCAACCCTCGTCGTCCTTTCTGCCGTATAGCCCTGCCGCTCTTTTGTAACGCCGCGGCTCCTCCAACGCCGATAGAGAGAAACAGACAGGCACGCGTCGATATTGCGCCAGCTGGCTTTGTTGCTGCGTATAAAAGAATCTATTATTTGCGTTATGCCGGCAATGTTATCTCGCGGTTTCCTCGCGGTTTCCTCGCGGATGAATCGGCATTGCGTTTCTCGCGCGATGAATATTAAGGCTAGTTTGAGGGTTTTTCAGGAAATTGAGAAATATTTAAATTGACGAAAATCATCATTTTGTGGCCAAAATTGAATAAAATCAGTTGTACGTGTGAAATCGAAAATGGTGAGTAAATATACGATAAAGATCGAAAACTGTTGCAATATAGTAAACCGTGTGAATTATCAACGCAGAAGTTATTATGTAAATAATCAACATACGTGTATAATTAGTAAATCGGAAGTATTAACACTGTTGTGGATTTTTCTGTAATCGCCAAAGAGTTTACAACTCTAACCGATCGTAAAATCTTATCGTGGATGTATAATAAAATTTTATAACGGCACTCGGAGAGCGGTGTTACATGCCATTTTCGACGTAGGTATCTTCAAGTTGGAAGGATAATGGGCGAATTTCTTCTTACCCTTAAGGCGGATTGCTATACTGAAAAGGGGCGCGTAAGGAGACCATTACGCTCCTCCTCTTACGCAGCCCTTTTCTTCCCTAATAGTCTCCCGGATGGCGATTCTATTATTTGTAGAAAAGCGCAACACTGTTTCCCTCACTCGCAAGCTGTTATATCATAAAAAAAGGTCAGGTATAATAGTTACAACGGTGCTACAATTCGCTTTCTGAGCTTTTTGCGAAATTAATGTGCTTTTAATGACGATTGAAAGGCAAATGCTCCCAAAATTAATCCTTTGTATGTTAACTTTAATCTCCTATATTTTAATTAAAAGATAGCAAAATATTATTATGCCAAAAAATTTTTTAATTTAATGCATTTATTCATTGATGTAAAATATTTGCAGTAGGTAATTTAAAATAAAATATAGAGAAAAGTAACACGAGATGTAATATCGTAAAAATATAAAGTGTAATTTTCAGTAATAAAAGTGATATTCAAAAGTGTCTCAAATATTTTTCTATTTATTTTCCGTTATTGTAAAGAGATTGAATCCGCGTAAAGGCAATGTAAATATGAAAAATCTAGATGAAAGGCCGGAAGTGCATCTCCGGGATCACTGAAACTTTAATGTCAAGTATTTTAAGCTCATCGTTCGATTTCCTCTTGGGAGTCGTGTGGAACTTTTAAGGCAACGGCGCGCTACGCGACCGTGTGAGAGAAAACTGTAAGTATATTTCTTGGCTGTGGCGTGCAATTCGGAAATGTCGATTGCCAGTCGCATCGGTACGGCACGGCGAGGCACGAAGACAGCAGGCTGCAGGGCAAGAGTAACGACGTCTATTTCCCTTTCGGCACCTAGCGACGATCGGCTGACTATCTCTCGGAGATGTACGCAGGCAGATAAAGCAAATACAGCCAAAGCATTCCCATTCCGTACCACCTCTCATTCAGATCGTTCGATTCTACGAACGAATGAGATAAAAGAGCGCTGTCTGAAATAGGATTGGACGACGAAGAAATCTGCAGAGTACCTTGGACTTAACCTGTGCTCCTTAAATATGAGAGATCGATCTATGGTCCTTTCCACTTCAAGTCGGAGTATACCGTAATTTGCCTAAATCCCGATTCTGAGAGAAGATCGATGAGATCGAAAAATGACGAAATTGTCAGCAATCTTTCAGTTATCATTCATATTTTAAGTTCTGAGACTTCACGAAAAATTAATCCCAGATTATCACGTGATAATTTGTTTGCGTATATATATAGTCCGTATCTATAAAATATAATACTATACAGACGTAGCGAGGAGATTAATCTTGCGTCAAACTCCGTGGTCACACTGCGGCTACATAGAAATATTCATGATGGGTCGAGAGAAGCGTCACGTGTGTGGCCGGCGATAAAAAGTTACGCGGTTATACATAAGTCATCGCTAAACGGGAGACCTGCCGCGAGAGGCCACGTCGAGGGGTTTTCGTATGCGGGGGAATAATGGAACGGCGGAGTAAAAACGCTCCTCTTCTCGATCTCCACGGTGCCGGTCGGTCGGGCCGACTACAGTTTTCGTATTCGTATACATTATGCAGACGTGTGCTCTCGTATGCGCGTAAGACGCGCGCGACGCCTGTGCGTTCGACGTCGGGGGGGATCCACGTCGGAGATACAACCGCGCGCTCGAGTGGATGTTGATGGTGTGCGACGGAGGAAAGAATGTTCGGATATGTATTATATATTTAACAGTAGAAAATGGCATACACCCAGACAATGCCTCCAAATCAGAATTATATAGTCTTGTACGTCGCCGTCGAGACGTTTGGACAAGAGATGTTAGCTCTGGCATAAAAGCAAACGTAAATAATTAAGTGCCCGCGTTTACCATTATATTCGGTGTGGTAATTCATGTACGTGTTAAATGTATAATGCGCCTGAAAGCATCTTTTACATAAAACTTTGTTAATTTTTTAAAAAAGTAAATGGATGCTATTAAATGGATGCTCTTGCACCGAAAGCGCATCAGTTACTCCCAACAGCTCATTCGGATGATTATTTAATAGCTGTATTAACTTTTCCAAACATTATTAAATAATTTCACTTTCTTGTAATTGCTTGTATAAATTCTAATTAATCACTCATTTTGTTTCTTCATTTTTTAAATAAATTGTTACTTGGTAAAAGAACTATACATAAATAAAGTCGTTTATAAATGTTTGTTTATTTTTTTCGTCAGATATTAACCGGAGAAAATTGCACACGCACATTTCTGTTTCCAAATGTACCCGTGTCACAGTGGTATTAACGATACATTTAGCCGCGGCGGATCTTAAATTAGACAGTCTGATAGCCGTAACTGATGGTCATGGAGGTCAACGTAATGCGAGACAGGCGACTATTCCTTTCGCTCCCGGCTGGAAGTAATACCAGTGGTAGTAGTCAACGTAATACGAGGCAGACGACCATTCTTTTCCTGGCGACAGTCTCGACGTCGGTTGGGCCGGGGCGTTCTCTACGCCCGGGTTACATATAAAATTCCACATGCGGCGCATGTAAGAGAACAGAAAGGAAGAGAAAAGAATGGGAAGGAATAAAAAGGTATATGGGCCCACGCCTTCCCGCACGTCTTCCTATTGCTTCGAAGACAGTCAAAGGGACGTGATGTGTCACGAATTTCGCCGCGCGATGACACTCACACGTAAACGCGCGATGCAGAAGGAGGGGCGTAAGCGTCTCTCCGGGCAATTTGTTAAACTCCGTTATGAATTACCTTTCACACCCACGGGACCGCACGCGATGCCCTGGCATACGTTGCTCGCTGTCGACTCCGACAACTCGGTGGTGTTGAACGCGTATGTCGCGCGCGCGCGCCTACGCCAGAGTACACTGCCGAGCTTAGAGAATTAATGAGGAAATACGCTTTCTCTTTTCGTGCGACATGTCCATAAAAACGAGAGGCGAGCTTGCAACTGTGGAACATCGAAAAATGAGACAGTATTCAACACTGAAACTTTATATCCCATTCGTTGCCGCGCGGCAGAATACTACACTCATCCTCGTGAAAAAAAAAACGAAGATTGTGGGTGTAAACACTGACTACATGAAGTGCATGGAAAATTTATTAATAAAAAACTGAATGCTCCCAGCTTACAAAATATTTTCGATCTCTACGTACAGCTGAAACACTCGTAATTGAAGTAACAAAAGTATTCTTCGGCTTCAATGTACACAATATAACAATCGGGAAGTTGCTAAAACTATATATGGTTGTTATTTTATAATAAACGGGGACAGAATGAAATGAATTAAATACTACAGAAAAATTCTTCATCTTTAGTAACATATAGTTAAAAAAATATACGTTTATAAATTTGTAAAAAATAGATATTTAAAAAAACGAAAAATTGATTGGTTGCACGACTCAATGCTATATCTATATATTAGAAGTTTCGGCATGGGTGGCCATTTCCCTAAAAGAAATTTGCTTGGAATTCTTTGAAGGCTCAGATATAGATTAATAGAAAGTGTATCTCTAATAGTTTTCAAAAGTAATTTATTTATTATTGCAAGTTCAGATGGTCATCATTTTGAAAACATGTATCACTGAATTTTAATATTTTTATAGTATTTTTTAAAGATATTTTGTAATATTATTTTCACAAATTCCTATAGGTATATATTTTTTTCATATTGTGTATTAATATAAAAATAACGGGTTTTTCTTCTAGAGTACAATTTTTAATTTATTTCATTTTGTCCATTTTTTAAAATAAAATAAAAGTTATTTAGTTTCAGCAACTTCTCGATTTTCATCCTACAAATATCTACCGTACATATATCATTCATTTCATTTTGTCCATTCGTTATCAAATAACAGTTATTTAGCTTCAGCAACTTCTCGATTTATCTCTGCTACCCGTACATACATATATCTACTCGCAAAGAAAGTGTTCGCGTCAATGACTTTATTTCGTGCAATAATGAGATTTTCACAAATTTCCTTGTTCCATTAATTGCTCTATCTGCTAGCCGTGTTATTCGAGTTAAAGTTGTATGCGCAGTAAACAAGTATGTGCGCGCGATGTGTGTCAGCGTGGCGGTTAATGGCAGCATCGGCCGGTAGTAACCGGGCAAACCTGACTCGCCGACAATTTGCGGAGGCTTCTGCATAGTACACTCTGGTATATCCGGTAAACTCGGTACTATAATTATCTTCCTGCCTAAGGCCGCTATCAGCCAGCCTGTTCTTCGTGAGCGCTATGACAGCGTTCCCGTGTATCGGCGATGAGGTTTTATCTTTGCGAGTGCCGCGTCAACGTTCAATATTGTCAAATTTGAAGTACTTCGACTACTATCCATATGTAAAGGAAGAATTAACGTAGAAAATTGTCGATCCTACCAATCATCCTCGCTATTTCATGTAGAAATGCATAATTTCTATCCTTTGCCTCAAAGATTAAAAACTCTTTACCGCTCGCAATTCTCTTTTTTTTTTCATACCCCACAGTTGCACGAATTCGAGTAATGATTCATAGTTGAATTCAAATGATTCATCAAAGTTAAAAGCATCGCCGCCCGCTGTGAATAGAAATTCGAGCGAACGTGATAGTAAAGGGGTCAAAGCGAGCGAAATGGAAAATGGGACATCGGGAATAAATGTGCGGTGAAAGGAACCTCTGCTGAAAAAGAGAACTAATCATCCTGTCTCCAATAATGATATTCTTTATGACGCGTGTGAATCTGCACGTGTGCCACGCTCAGACTCCTTCCTCTCTCTCTTTCTCTCTTTTTTCGAAATATCTTGTAAGTAAGTTATGTGACTAAGTATAGATGCTGACGCGGATAAACGAATTTATTCTTCTGAAGATTATAATAGAGTGTAATGTTTACGTTACATTAATTATCCGAATAATTTCAGGTATTAGTTCAATACTAAATCATATTGCGAATGGAACAATATCGATAACGAGCGATATGACGTCGCGACTCCACTTTTCCACCAGGCGAGTGGAAATCGTATTTTGCTTATTTCGAGTAATCCGCAGACACAGTACATTATAAAAAATTACAGATGGGCTTACGTTTTATCACGACTCGATAAATGTCGAGTGCAGCGAATAACAAGTCCACGAGGCGCATTATCCTTCGTCAAAGGACAATTCGCTCTCTCGAACTGCGCAAATAGAGCTTTTCCTTGATCTCGACGGTGTCGGTAGAAAATTGAAGGACCCGAGGTTTACATGCGTATAATGAAAAAGCGCAATCGGATGCACCACGTCGATGTGATAACGTAAGCGGATATTACCGTCTGAGCGGTTCCCTTTATTTTTCTTTTAGTGATAAAAAAGTATTTGAATAAATTTCCGAGGTGATACAAGCGTCAGCGGGATTGAACTTATCTTTAATGGTTAGTTCATACCTACTCCGTGGTTAGTTTATGTTGTGTTAAATAGGGTCGACATTACTGGCCATAATATGATAACGTGTACACACTTGTGGCGAAGTAACATGTCACTAGCTCGGCGCTCTCTCTCTCTCTCTCACTCTCACATGAGAGAAAAGGATAATTATGTTGTGCCCAGCTCATTTTCCTGATATATGTTAAGCCGTGGTCACATTAACGAGCGTGCGGTCCGCTGCAGATAGGACAATAATTTCGACAAAACGGATGAAGTTGGATGAACTTTATACAAACAGAATAGGATTGAATAATCGGCCAACTGAATAATCAGAATTGTGATAACAAATATGTATAAGTTTTAGATAGAGAGCTGAAAAAGTGTAATTAAAAATGTAATTTCTAATTACGCATTTCTTTTATCTGCTTTTTATTCTTTTAATTACTGCAATTAATATTTTTTACCCTATTGATTAACTACAATTAATACATCCATCTAATGATGGTAATTTGAGCTTAGATGGGCATGAATTCTTTTCATTCAGAATTAAGAAGACAACCAGTTGCCCACATTTTTGTAAGATGCAACATTATTAAAGAAAAAGTTGAGAATTACGAAGCTAAATTATACATGGTGTTACATGCAAAGGGTATAATCGCAGAATAGCGTAAAAATAAGGGTGTATAAACAGTGTTTTAGCACACCTGTTCCCCAATGCGTTCCGTAACGATGGAAAGAAATTCACGGAAGTTAGAGGTGCCGCAGGGAGGGGAAAACGGGTGGTAGTATTTCCGCGGTGGGGTGTTCTTCCTTTTTTCACAAGCGGCAAACATAATCGTAAGCAAAAAATATGCGGCTACCGCGAAATTCCTTTGGATTTTTCTTGCCCCAGGTATATTCGCAAAACGTATAATTTCATCGTCGGGCGGAAAAAGAAGAGGAGTCTTTTTTTAGATGCCTGCTCTTTAGGCAAATGCGCGGGCGATGCTTACGTGAAAATGGTGATTCTCGTAGCTTGCCGCGAGAAGTATTCGCGCACTTGAGCTGTAAAATGAGGTTGTCATGCACAAGGAATGCGAATCGGATGTTATCGTTCAATTCGCAGACAATTTGCAGCTGCTGAAGCGATATTTCACATCGATCACTTAAACATAAAAATAGCTTGAAAAACTGTAGACGTGAACTTCTAAACATAAAATTATCCTGAATAAAATTGGTGGAATTGCTTTGTAGGTAGCTGTCGAGATCTGAATTTGTAATCTTTATATGGTCGACGTCGAGTTTCTATAATATTAATAAAGGTGCACTCACCGTGAATATAAGTTTGCAAATTTCTTCATGCATACCTTTCAGCTTTACATCGTATCGGTATCAATTTATGTTATCTGCATCGAAACGTAGAAAAAATAAGGAAAAAAAGTTGCATATTTACGGCAGCTTGAATTTACGATGTTAGCTTTGATTCCGGTTTTGTACAGTTTTTATATACCCGCCGCGAAACAATCGAGCTCCTCCTCGTTACGTTTCTCGCTCGTAATAAGCATGCACCGTATACGAATGGCGAGCTGGTCAATTATTGCTTAACGAACGCGCTGTCATTATCATTGATGGTACATCGGTGTGACAATACATCGGCATCTCGATTCGATCATTAACGGGAAAAATTCGGTTTGTCGAACAAAACCGCGAGCCGAAAAAATAAATAATAATTTCGCGTGTGGTACGATTCCTGTATCGATTTCTTTTATTAAAAAAAAAAATCTGAGCTACATTTAGGTACCATCGCTATATTTCCGCGATATTTTAAATTTTAAATACTCAAATTTCATTGTGCACTTTCTTCGCAACAGTTCTTTCTCTACATGAATAATCAAGGGACACGGCAATGTCTCTCGCGTCAAGTGTATACGCTTGCGACACAGAAAGTGAGACAGAAAGTATACCTATACTGAACCAAGCGTAAGCACGATTGTCATATCTAATAAAAACCGACTCCGGATGAAATTTTTATATTATATACACGGAAGAGACACATACAAGATGTCGTAGTTATTATTTATACTTATAATAGTACTGAACTCCGATATCGACACGATAAAAGCAAATAAATATATCGTGAACAATTGTGTGATAAAAAAGTTAGAGAATAACACTCCAAATAGAAATCAAATTGGTAGAATTGTAGAAAATCTGAAAGCAAAAAGGAAGGCAGCTGCGACATCAAAAAGGGGATGACCTCGTAAAAATTCAAGTGGCTAATTTGCACTCGGTGCTCTGTTTCCCGTTGCGCTCGACAAGTTTACTCCGGTCCACAAATTGACTACGGAACTATTCGAATTAAAGGGGCGATGCGCAACGATAAGGGCGGGTTTGGAGGGTTTGGAGGCAACAAAAGGAAACGGAATGAAAGGGGAAACGAGTAGCGGATGCAACGATACGGTAAATCCTCGCGATTAAATTCAATTCGGTCGCGGCTGAAAGATTGTCCGCTTTATCGTAGCCGCGTAATATATCCAAAGCGCCTCGAGATGAAATAACCGACCATTATTCCGGCGCGGACTCTCGGCGGAGACAACTTAACTCTGGTTAAATAAATAAAATGGCAATGAAAGATATAAAGGAGAACTTTGTAGATTGCGACGCGCGCGCAATTACGCCTCGAGGACGAAAAAGGAGGACTCTACCCGAAGCGAGCCGTCACCGGGTAAAGAAGCGGGGGAGCGAGGGGGTGTAGACTAATTTACGCCGTAGTACGGGATGGAAAGAATTACGAGCGAAATGCCACAAGCCGCAGAGCTACCCCTAACCTAATTTGTCCTCATCCGCGTCCGCCTCTGGGATTCGCGAACAAAATTACATTAGAAGACATCGGAGGTTGAAGCGGCCCGCGGCGCCGGCCAGCAGTCGCCAGACTAGGCGCAATTACACCCTTGCCGGGACTTTATCAACCCTTATCTCTCTCCTCTACTTACGTTTTAATACCAACATCGCGTCACGTGTCGTTCCCGGCATCTTTTTTCCGGATTATCTTTCGCTACCTCCGATACAGCGGCAGAAAGGACGACAAATCCTGCGTTACCGAGCAAAAGTTGCATCACCGTTGTCGAAATCACTTGGAACGAAATTAATCGTCGCTCATTCATATGAACGTAAATACGTAAAAAGGATACAGAAGTTTGTGCACCGTGAGTGTGATGGTAATAGTCTCAAAGAGAAGGTATTGGCCGACTGATGGGATTAATATAGCGACGAACGAACATTAATGAGTTGGTTAATGCGAATTTCATCATGATAATTAGTGATCCGATAATAAAAGATACCGAGGCTAAGGTTTAATGAGCTTTATTAACCCGACAATTATTATCAAAAGGCGATTATAATTTTATACGGTTTTTTTATACCGAGATACCAAGACTGGTATGAAATGTTACAGGGAAAATTATTAATTAGTATAATAATTACAGATTCTAAATATATAAAATATTTTCAAATTCAAAAGCTACTTGCAGCTATCCCTTCGAGCAAATATTTGATCCCCTTCTATCGGATACACTTTGCGATCTCTCTTGCACTTTAATATAGCATCTTTCATTTCGCGATCAGGAACTCAACGATTTTATCTTTTTCAGATCCTCGGAGGAATACCCTGCCAGGATATATCCGTGGCAAATTCGCTCCAAGATACCTCGCTTCTCTCGTACTTCAGACTTTCTCTTGAGTAAACTCTCCTCTCTCCACGGCGCGTTCCGCGCGTTTCGTATATTTCCCGGTTAGTACAATTCCCTTTTATTCGTCGCGTCCACCATTATCTATTACCTTCCTACCTCCGCCGTAATATTTCCCCCTTATTTAGCCAGTCGTTCATTCTCGTTCCACTTTTATTTCTCGTCCACCGGCGCTCCCTGCATTACCACCCGCGCTTTTTCGAGCGCACTCGTCATTCCAATTTTTTTTCCCTTCCCTTTCTCATTCTTCCTCGCGCCTCGCATGTTCTATCATCGGACTCGTGTACGTTCCGCATATCTGTGTGTTTTCCTCAATTTTACGGGGTTACAGGACGACCACCTTGTTTTTCACCCCGTCCCTCGTTCGTTAGTCCTTAATTTTCTCCGGTGCGGTTTTGCCACGTCGCGTCGGAGCACCGCCATCTCCATTTCGACCATTTTCTTTTTATTACATGCTCCCGATCCTTCGTATCTTTTATCGTCGTCCCCGTCATCTTTACAATCCCGCGATCCCGCCGTCCCTCCATCCGTATCGCTCGTTCTTCTTTCCGTCACGCTCGTCGTATCCCTCGCATTTGTTTTTATTCCACTCACCCCCGGCTTTCCACCCTCCGCCGCCCAACCCCATTTCTCGTCCTGTTCGCGATACTCTCGATCCTGTTTGCAGCTCATTTGAATGCATGGCGTACCACCTGGGATAAGAAAGGCATTCACGGGCGAGCAACACGTAGGACACCAGAAACTCAGATTTATTCCTTTAATACAGTCAATAGCACCGTGTCTAGAAATGCATGAACCATGAAGCGAAGTATTCTAACTCTATGGAGACACATTTGGCTCTCTAGTATGTGTAAAAAACCACAAACAAATATCTATATCTATAAAAATATATTAGTTTCGAATTAAATTTTCTTTTTAACTCCCTTTTTAACGGTTAGTTTGTAATGCAAACATATTTATAATCTTCACATTTCATATTTATATCAGAAACACAATGTATTACAAAATCTCATTTTTTATTTATAAGATTTCGATGTAAAGCATAACAATCTTTTATTCGTATGAAATCAAGCTTTTAAGCGCGGCTTGGAATATTCATAAAAGAGCTGCGCATATTACATGACATTATCTCATGAAAATTCCAACGTTTAAAATTTTCATATATTTTTCTAAACTTATTTCAACAGGATGGTCCATTTTAACTCCGCACTTCACGTTTATTTAAATTTAAACAAATTTTCTTTAAATATAATCATAACCTGCAAATTAATTGGAAAGAATGAATTTTAGGAAAAAAGGAATCACCTCCCAGTTAAATCAACGAAACCGTAGAAAAGGTAATTTCGACAAGGTGTATAACAATACCCGGTGTATAAACTAAGCGTCAATTCATTTCGCCCCGCCAGTCAACGTTGATTTGCGATTTCTCTATTGGCCGCTTTATTTAGGCTTCATAAGAAATAAACGACGTTGGGCGTCGTCGAGCATCGTGGCACAATGGGAGGTAAAATACCGGCTTTCATAATTCTCACGAACGATCGCGGCGACACCGGAGATGGACAGGAGCACAGGGACGAGAGGGAGGATCTGTTCTGAGTGACGGAACGTCGGGACGGAAAGCACCCCTTTCTGAAGAGGATGGCCGACAATTTGCAGGCTCTCTTGCCGTACCGCCCCCTCATCCATTCCTTTGTTCTTCGTCGTTTCTTTTTCCTTTTCGCGATTTTCTCAGCTCGCCTCGCCCTCTCCGGTCTTGCGCTCTCTCTTTCTCTCTCTCTCTCTCTCCCTATTTCTCCGGTTATTCGGCGCTGTTCTTCTTTATTTTTCCGTGGGGGGTGATACGACGCAATTACCGGAGAAAACGTTAAGACAATTCCCCGCAGCGAACCGATCTCTATAATTGCCGGCGTCCTCCATCTCGAAGGGGAACCCACTTCTGGACCATCCTTTGTCGTACTCCGTTTCCTTCCTCCGTCTCTTTTGTTCGGCCTGGAATCGGTGGACGCTCCCGGATAATTTCAGAGTTTGTGCGGCGGCAACAGCCGTTCGTCCTTTCCGCTCCCCCCCCCCCCCGTTACTCGTTAATACGAATCTCGATGCGGCTATCGATGTTAATTAAAACCTACCCGTCCATCTTCTCGAACGCCGCGTCGCCCGTGATGAATATCGGATAATTTGAGAGCGTTGCTAAAAGCGTATTAAATATTATCCTTGTTTCGTGCTTCGTTAAATCAATCCATTAGTGCAAATGAAGGTAACGCGTCTCTATTCTCTCTCTCTCACTCTCTCACTTAATGTACAATACGGCTTGTAAATATACGATGGCATTATTCTTGACGGAAGTTTTAATTGCACAAAATTCGAGACTACAAAAGCGTCTGTTATTAGTGCGAGTTCGAGAGTCGACGCCGGCATCTAGTTTGCGCAAATCGATATGCCGCACGAAAGCCGCGGATCGTAAATATTCTCAGACGCACGCACGAAACTCTCGACCGATGGAAAATGCGGTGCGCCGAAAGTTGCGGTCGCGCCGCATATCGTCGCCCTCGAACGCGCATATTTCATCTCGCGCGCGCTCGTTCGCGTTCACGCGCTGCGGAATCCATTTGTTCTTCGTTTTTCTTTACTCCGCCACATACGTGGCCGGTGTTTACGTTTCCGCTCTGCGCGCGCCTCCGTCCGTCGTTGCTCGTTACACGACGCCACGTTTCTTTTTCATGAGTTATTTAGCGTTGAGCTTACCTCATTTACTAATGCGCTTACATTAATCCCAGAAATGTAACAACATTTTAAAAAGTTCGCTCGCGCCTGATATATTCATCCTTCTTATTTATGCCTATCTACTAATCTTCATCGCGCGATGTCGTTTACTTTTTTTATTAGTCGTTTGTATTTAAATCCGTGAGAGCATTAATACGTGAAATGTATAATTTGTATTATAATTATAGAATAAAATAGATATTAATTAATTATAGAATATTATTTTCTACAAGGTGGTATCTCGTAGTAATAGAATTGAGAATATTCAGATTCCGAAATTTGAATCAGTCTTAAAATTTGTTCCAAAAGTTACCGTAATTCTTCGTTAAATATGGACCCATTAAAAAATTTATTCAACAATGCGCAGTATTTTTACACAGAATTATTGGCCTCTCGACTGCTGTACGATTACACAAGAAGCGTATTGAGTGTTTTATTTGTAAATTTATGGAGCGTCACGCAGGGACATGTTTAAACACAGAGAATATCGGAGTTAAAACGAAGCTGCTGAAAAGCGAACGCGTTAAACGTTTCGTCGTGTTTGTTACAGATACAGATGTATGTTGAATGCTGCTATAGTCGCGCAAGTTCCTAAATAAAAAAATATTAATTTCAACCGGCGTTTCGTGGCCGCGAACGTAGTTTTTCGATGGCCGGATGTCACGCTTGGACGGCACGCTCTCTACTGGTATCGAGCCACGAGTTAATGCAATACCGACCATCGTTCGGATCGTTCCCCCGGCATATCATTCACGGCGGATTGACGTTCTTGGGTACGCTCCTCGTACATCATTCGATGGCTTTCGCTGGCGCGTCGCACGCTTTCAAAATGTCCGCGTACGCGTTACGGCTGACACTATCGGCCCCCGGCTCGAGTGGATTATGCTGACATTGGCGGCGATGGAAAGCGGTCAGGAAATTGACTGGATTTATGTCGCTCAGAGCGCGGCGTGTTCGCGACCTTAAGGCTATTGCGCGCGAATTGACACCAAAGCACAACGTGTAAGCTGGATGTCTGAGACTAACGACAGACATAACTCGGTACAGATCGATCGTACTGTATCATACGGTAGAAATTACGCTAAATGTTCACCTAAGATATTAAAGCGTAATCTGAGAGTAACTATTTGATAATTATGCGACCTTTGCCATGCAAGATAAAGCCAAACATTTTTTCTCAAAAAATTTAGATTAAGTTGAAGTTTGCTTTGATCTTTGAAATATTAGAAATTATAAACGTGTTTATAATTCGGATAAAAAGTGGTCAATCTTTATTTTGATAAAAGAAATTTCAGTACTTTCTAACATTTTTCGAATAATCTAATTCTATACTATATAGAAAAATGGTTTTTGTCATTCGTATGTTTTCTGCGCAAGAAAGTTGTTATATAAATATGTAGATATCAAACTATTTTTGATCAGCTTTATTAGCAAGCTTTTATCAGAATATTCCTAAATAATCAAAAAGTTAATAGAGTAAAGTAACCTCGCTCTTATGCATTTATGCAAGATTCGACGTTTCATTTTTCGCTCGTGGAATTTAATAAACCTCACGACGTAGTGCTAGGCAGGAAAGCATGATAAGCCGTCAAACAAGTCGGACATAAACGCGAATTGTAAATTATTAAGCAATCCTATATAAAGCGCGCTGCAATGGATTCCATTCCGAGCCAGCTGCTGCTTTAAATAACATCCGTTGCCGGAAACGGAACGCACTTTCATTAAATTTTGCGAAATTCAAATTTCAGCATCAAAATTTCGTTAATTAAACACATTCCATTTCATTTTAACTTATGACGCTAAACATCCAAATAACTGTAAAGAATTTATTGTGAAAAATATTACCTCAGCCAGGATTTGAACCTGGAGTACCTCCCTCATTCCGTGAAGGATGTCGTACCAATTCGACCACTGATGCATGTGGTAATATTCATCGCAATAACCGGTTAACACTAGTTTAAACGTCTTTCTCAGGCGACACATTTCATTTCAATTCTGATAGAATTTCCTTGGAACTTTGAACTGATTGGAGATGCTAAAAAAAAATGCAAATATGATGCAAAAATCGCGAGTTTACTTAATTCGCCATATTAAATTAAAGTGTATTTCAATTTCTGCTAAATACACGCATCTTATTGTGATAACAAATAAGTATTGTTAGAAGTTAATAACAATTTAGTAATTCGTCCTCGTTTCGATCGTAAGAAATGAATTTTATTCGTTCCGCGAGGAAGTTCTCTTTGTTGCAATTTTCTACCGGCGTACCATTGCGAAGATGCGGTTCGGAATTTAAAGAAGATTCCTGAAAGCCATTACGCCGTACGCTTTGATCGTTGCCGCGTTGAGAATATCGAAGACGTAATGTCGCCGTAGAAAACGTTTCATATATATCTCCTTGTTGCTTTCCACTCGCTATCCTTGTATCAAAGGTATTCCAGATGTAAATCTTTTAAGGTGGTCTTTGTGAGAGATCTTGAACTAGTATCTCTTTGCCTTCTAGTTAGCAATAATCAATTCCCTCAACACGATGATATAATAAACAAATCTAAATAACGTAAGTAATCGTCTTTCGTGCAAAATCATTTTCTTTTATTATTATTTGTCGTCTTTTGCATGCTTCAAAAAGAGAGAGAGAGAGAGAGAGAGAGAGAGAGAGAGAGAGAGAGAGAGAGAGAGAGAGAGAGAGAGAGAGAGAGAGAGAGAGAGAGAGAGAAAGAGTGACAGAAATTGAGGAAACATCAGGAGGGAAAAAAAAAGCGACAGGAGGGGGATCACTTGCGATCGAAACTGTCCGTCTAGGATAAACTAATGTCATTAATTATACCGAGGTTGGTAGGGAGCCAAGTAGTTGAACATTCTGAAATTTCTGACGAAACTTACACTCCCTGCTCCTTCTCGCTCCCTCTTCCCGTCCGTCCCCCGCCGCGAAAACCGGCGTTTCCTCCCTTTTGTAAGGAAAGTGGGGAGTACGCTTCATTACTTCGAAAACTATCGGTTATCACGTGTACCCTCGACCGCGGTGCACGTAGTCAGGGATCACGTAATTCGACCATAGCAACGTGGCTGCGGCTGCCTTACTCCAAGCCCCACATCCAAGCTATCACATTCGTCTCTTTTAATATGCAAGACGTGCGATCACATCCGACCATTTTCATCAATTATCTCTACCTTTTCTCCCTTCTTATGTATTCCAAGAATATATCATATCTAAAAAGTTCAAGAATAGATTTCGAGGAAGAGCTTAGGACATTTCTTATGTGCAACTTTTATACGTCTCTTGAGTATTTGTTGAACTTTCGTGACATTCAAGAATGTTACTCGAAGAGTAATACGTGTATAAAGCTGAACTTCGACGGACATAACTCGCGGGCGAGATTTTCAAAAGAAAATCTCTAAATTGGAATCTGGATTGCGTAAAGTGCGATAACAGTAACTGATAGAACCGCGCTGCCGGTGACAATACGGCATCCGTAGCGATATCGAGAGAATAACGATTGCTCGGCAGAGAGGGACGGAGCCGTCTTAAATAACTTGTAAACTTTTGAAAGCAGAGTTTTAAAGTGACTACAGCGGAGACTACGATAGAGAGTTGCCCGCTCGCGAACGATCCACGAGCGCTCTCAGCTATTACAATCACAGGCGCACGTTCCGATTCAAGACTCTGTCTCAAATTAGACCCTACTCTTGCTGCGGATAGTCGACGCTGGAAGATGTGAAAGCGTGATAATCCTGCGAGTGCTCGATCCGGTTAAGGGTTTAAGAAGTGGCGAAGCGAGTTAGCAAACTTCACGTTTTTTTTTTTACAAAAACTTTACAAAAACTTGATAGAAAGAAAAAAAATATCCTATGAACACAGTATGTGCAATATGTAAAACTTTATTCGATCGACGTACAGCTATAAAAAAGCTGCAAAGTTAAATTTGCATAGGTAATAAAAAATACACAGCACATGCATGTACATATTCTTTCTCTCTTTCTCCCTTCTCCTCTTTCTCTCATTTTTTACTATCGCAAGATATATAAGATATTGTCTGCTGCAATTTATTAACTTTTTTCGTCCAGCACAGTCTTGTACTTTCTCGTATTTACACCTTTTTTTTTTTCAATTCGCACAGTTCGACAGAGAGGAATCGGTTTCCTCAGCTCAGGAACACTGACACTCGCAGTGGATTTTTCAAAACGAGCGAGATGAAGAAACGGAATAAAACTACGCGTTCTCGTTATAGCACTCATTCGTTTTCTTCGAAATTACTTCTAACCCTCTGGACCGATGATACGTCGCGAGCTTTATTGAGATAGATCGTTGCGTCTGCGGCGTTACCTCTGTACGTGTCTCGCCTTTTATCACGGAACCCGTTTAATCTTCTTCGCGCGACGCCGAGAGCAACGAGCGACAACCTAAGCCCTCGCCGTACCATTCCGTCGTGTTTCGCCATTTTTGCGCCCAAGCCGGCGATGCCGAGAATACAGTGGCATCGATCCTCATACATATGCATACAGCATTCTCAAATGGTGGTCACGAATTCAAAAAAGATATTATTGACAAAAGAAAAACTGAACGGGTTTAAAGAGATTTCTTCTCAAGAGTATCATCTTGTGCACTGTTCGGGGGAAAAAAATCTTCATAATTGCAGATTGTCACGCGGTGAAAAAATTTTGATCACACGCTGGCAATGTGACAAAGTCTTCAGTATTCCCTGCATTATTCAAAGTTAAACCTCTGTTAGCTTGAAAATCGAACTATTTGTGAATAGTTGCATTCGAGCCACTTTACAAATTATAAAGACGCTAAATTAGAACCGCTTCTCGGCCGATTCGATATAAATCGCTACGGCAAATTCCATCAGAGAGACATCCGAGAAATACTTCAGTCGCTAAATGAAGAAGCGAATGTCATTGAAACGACGGCAGAGGTTGTCGTCGGGCCCGGTTTTCCCGGAGGGAATCTACGCCGAGCACACACCGCGAGTAAAGGTGGTTTGAACGGCGCGTGCATGAGTATCTATACATGCCGGGAATCCTCATCGATCGACATACGAGTACGTAGGTAGGATATCGTAAAGCTGATTTGATGCTGCCTTCAGGTATCGGCTCTCGATAACACAAGGCTCTTCGAGCTTCCGTCGTCGTCTCACGCATGATAGGCTTGAGATTCGATGTGCCATTCAATGAACGAGGACGATGCGTTAGGAGCATTCAGAGACCATTTCTAGCAGCTCTCTCTCTCTCTCTCTCTCTCTCTCTCTCTCTCTCTCTCTCTCTCTCTCTCTCTCTCTCTCTCTCTCTCTCTCTCTCTCTCTCTCTCTCTCTCTCTCTCTCTCTCTCTCTCTCTTGCTCTCCCTCTCATGCATGCATGCATTATCGCTTTGTCGCTTATGTCTGTAGAGGCCTTTTCTGAGCGATTTTCAATCGCAAAGTTCTTCAATTTTCTGAATCCAAAGAATAATAAACGAACTATTGCGGTCTGTACATTATCACTCGCGCGGTATCGCACTCGTATCGACATATAACCAGGGGGCAAAGGGAACATCCGATGCTTGCTGGCGCTAATTACGGGATATTACAACGCGCGCGCTCTCTCTCTCTCTGTCTCTCCCTTCCTTTCTCTTTCTCTTCATTATAACCGCTTTATCCGCTCGGCCCCATCGAATAAGCCCCAATTGCAACGACTGCCTTTCTAGTGGCGGATGCGCCGCCGCATGCATATGCATTGCTGCTTACACAAATAGTATGCAAACGATGTGTAGGAAAAGTAACTGCAGCCAGCCGGGCCGTGAGGCAGGGCTTGTCCCTTTCGGCCGTTCGAGTTCCCAGGAAACAACCGCCCTCAGGAAGGGAAACCGGCAAAATACAAGGAAGATATTTAGGAAATAGAAACGGAACGTAGAGAAACCCCGAATGAATTTCGCGATTGTATTTAGCACCTTAATTTGCGGCGGATGAAGGTAAAATTATCGTTATACTCATCCTCTTTATGACTTACTGTCTTTATGACTTTATACTTCTTCAACATCATGTACACTAAAATTTTGTTCGATCATCAAATCAAAAAACACGGACGATTGTTTAAAAAAAATAAGAAAAAATGAGAGATTGTCTTTTTATAATGCAAATTTTCAAAAAGTTTAGAGAGACTATCAGTTTCGAAAATGGGAATCCTGCAAAAGAGTTTAATATAGATATCATTCAGCTAAATCTCTGTAATTAATATTCGTTTCCTGACGAAATATCAGAACAGAAATGTTTTCGATAATTACATACCGCTCGATGTATTACGATTTTATCGCAGCGTTATGAAGCGTATGATTAATATAATTGAAAATTTAACGAAACACGTACAGTAAATGTACCGAAAAGTAGTACATATTAACACACGCACAATATTTGATTTTTGGTGCTTTGTCCTTCTATTAATATAATGATCAAATTTATAATGGTGCTGTTTATATTGTCATATCGTTTAATTATTACTAGATAGCAAATCCCCCAATTATTATATTGTAACAACGAGTCGTAGCGGGCTACACTTTAAAACGTGCGGGCAGGATTTTACTCATATTTTTCCAGGGAAGGAGTAGAATTTGCAGTTTTTTGCGAGGGTACCCTTGTAATTAGCGTTACTTTTTGCTTCCCTTCGCCGGTCCGACAAGGTTCACAGCCCTCTTTTTCTTTAGGTCGATCACCCCCGCCACCCCAAATCCCCGGACTTCAGTCGCTAAATTTGCATGTAGCTTAACCAGAACGGACTAAAATCGCTTTGCGCTTTCTTCCGGGCACCGCGAATGTAATTTGGATTTCCCCTCTGTAGTTACAAATTTGCGTTTCGCTATTTTATTTACATATTACACCTTTTGTTATTAAAAAAAGAAATATATAAAAAAAATTGTTGAAATAAATAATAATTTCTTTTCTTTTCTCGATGTCGTTATCGAAATTAATATCAGAGCCGCCGATCAACGTTTCGCGATGCGTTCTAGCAAATTTCCAGTGAGAGCGTAAATCGCTGATCGAAAGTGTCCGTCACAATGCCAAACGGTGCTATTCAATACTCGGCAAACGCTTGCCATTTTCTAATAGCAAACGCGTGCGCACCTGTACGCAGCTATTTTCCACCGGTCGTTCGGTATAATTGACGGCGCGATGTAATTGACGAGGCCCGCCGCGGCCCTTTGAACTATTACGGAACATGAGGAATGCCCGGATAGTTGCACTTGTTCTTCCGTGAGTATCCTCCGCTGCAGGTGCAACGTTGGAAATTGCGGTCGTTTGGTGGCGGCCAGAGATGATGGCCCGAGTTACGTGAGTTACGATTGGCAGCGGAAAGCCAGTCGTCAGTCCGGTGCGTTTTAGTGCGTAGGATCATGTGGGTCAACATCTCACATATTATTCGGGCCATTTCTCTCTCTCTCTCTCTCTTTCTCTCTTTTTCTTTCTCTCTCGTGTGTCGTATAATACGACACGAGTTATATCGCGACGAGCGTTTAACGCGCAAAAACATTCAGATGTTTATATCTACGATATGAAATACGTGAAACAACATCCCTATTGTCACGAGTACGCGACAGAGCTTCACACCACACGGGAGAGGTTTTGGACATGCTTTCGCACGATCGTTCCTCGCAGAACGCTCGCGTAAAATAATCGCGCCAAAATCACAGCTTTAATTAACGGCGCCTAGTCCCGGCGTAATAATCGCCATCGATGCTACACTCTTCAAATTACAGAATGAATCAAAGGGTGCACAGCGCGGTCTCGCGAAACTCGTGTAATCTCGGCAGTCGTCAATTACGTCGCCGCGAGTTCACCAGGTTCATACGGATGAGCGATCTCGCGCTCGCGCGATGCAATTCGTTCGGCATGCAAATATTGTGCAACGCAATATATATATACATATATGGTATAACGAAAGCGTGGGAACGCGCCCCCGATGTTCGATACTTGCGAGGGAGATCACGTTATTGCTTTCGCCAAATCCATCATGATGAGTTTCATTCGCGAGCACACGAAATCGTAAGACCGCGAAGAACATCACGGGGGAGATTTTATTATTAATTGATGATATTATAGAGCTTTAAATATTAACGGCAAAAATAACGCGGATCAGTTGTTGGAAAGATTGATGCGGCGAGTGAGTCGCCATTTACGGAATTCGTTAATCTGCCCTTTCGTTTAGTCGGATTAAATTATCGGAATGGAAGATTCGTAAAATTAATACTACCGTCAATATCTTTGTTTTAATTTCACGATGGCTTTGCGCGCGATAGATTTATTTTATTTTAAAATTGAATTTTATTCAAACAGAATTTGTGTGTGGGAATGGTGCTTCTGTATCGCATACCACTGAATATACTATAAATGTTACTGAAATAGAGTTCTATGATCGTGGTAATTCCACGTTGTTTAGTTAATATATAATGTAATGTTTAGTGATGTTACGGAACGCATATAATTATATGTATGATATTAATGCGTATTAAATACCTTGTGTCGAATAATATTATTTATGCAGTGCCATGGAACGCGTATATCTAATTGTGATCCGATTCATAGACTACGACAGATTTCTATCATGCGATCAAAAGAGACAAAACAAAAAATATCATATCATAAATTTGGAGAAAATCCGCATAAAAAGAAATTATACAGTAATTACATTAGCTATTGGTGGCGCTAAAAAACATTTTCTTGGCAGTGCACAATGGTTTTAGAAAAATTCTCTCGTTTATCTGCAGATAACAAAAAGCTGTTAATTAATGACTATTCATAGTGTATCTTTGATTGATCTCTTTGAACGCACGATGCTTGTAAAATCGCGAAGTAAGTGCAATAAAATATCGTGGCAAGTGCGTGCGGCTTTTTAGTGGTGAAGGTACCAGCTACAGCGTTGCCGGTAATTTTTGAACGACACGTCCGAGATATCCGCGGAATTTTCTCATTTTACACCCATTCGCGCGAAACGCAAAAAAAAGCTGCAGCAACAACGACAACGATGAATGAAAGTTTCGCGGTCGCGCGCGCCCGCGGAATAATCCGCAAAATTCGCCGTCGCCGAAAATTCCATCGCGACGAATAAATTCCCGATTTTGTAGAACTCGCGCGGATGCAATGCGATAGAACAAAATCCGATTCGTCGCCAAACGGCGAAATCTGCCCGGAACTTTTGACCACTGCACTGCACCGCGCTGCACCGCACCACACCACCACCGCGACGTGACTGATTGTAATCGATATTTCCACGCGATTACTATTCTGTCTCTCGTGCAAAACGACATAAGTATGTGAATGCCTTTCTCGATTTAAATGAATATCGATACAAATCGATGATATATGTAAAACTAAGACGCGATAAATATTAATTTTGCTATTTAAAAATGTGTATAAAAATACGAATTCAATAAGTAAACAAACAATTTCTTAAAAATTAAAGATGCAAAGGTATTCTCTCCCAAAAATCTACAAAGTAGGTTCCTGGCTGCATTATGTTCAGTTAAATAAGTCTCAAATTATTTCTATCATATAAGATACAATCGCGACCCCATCTTGAAGGTGCGCTTCGTTGAGGAAGATTTTGGCGATACCCTCGAAAGGATCTCGAAAACTGTCACCGTGAGCGTGAGATAAGCGCGTCCTTTTTCTCTGGCACGGTGCCTGATGTCCTCACGCTCCTTTTTGCAGATCGTCTATCTGTTTCCTGAATATTCATAACGACCGCGGAGGTTCGCGATTGCTAAGTCATTAGTTTATCGTAATACCACGAAGCATAGCTTATCGTTTTTCGTTCGTCAACGTTGCTAAGACGCTCGAAAGCGAGGAAAAAGAATAAATAAAAACGAGTTACCAACAAAATGCATTAAAATGTAAATTCTGCACTGATCATTGCAGTGTAAATGTTTATTTCGCGTCGCGTGATGATGTACCGTAGAATTGATGAAATTACAACTTGTGGCATGGAAACAGTAAGTATGATAAATGTAATGTGTTTATTTAAAAACTTTAAGAGTAAGTTAATATCAATACTCGTGCTTGATTTACCTATATTTGTCTATATCATATAGCTTATGATAATAATAAAATAACTTGAAATAAATTTTGCTTGCGATAAATTGTGCCATGTTAATTATAGCTGCTTACTTTAATTATAACACGTATTAATTAATTTATACGATTCTGCAACGATCGACTTTAGAATTATTTATAAAACGTTAGAAATTGAGCGTGATCTTGTGACAACCAATCTCGTTATACGTTATAATTTCACGATAATGTTCCGCATTGATAAGGGTCGCAGTTTCATTAAAGAAGCAATCCATTATATCGCCGCGGTAATATGGAAATGAACCGCGATGTTCTCTGCAAGGTGAAGTAGCCGAGGGACAAAAAGAGACAGAGAGTGAAAGAAAGAAAGGGAGAGGTTCGTATAGATAGCGTGAGCAAAACGGGGAAAAAAGTCGAGAAGCATTACGCAAAGGTTGATACATATCGCATAAAAAAAAATAAAAGGAATGAACCTGAGTCTATGACCTTATAATAACGCTTTTATGCCAATCCACTTTATACACGCTATCCAACTTCATAACCAACCATACCTCTTTCTCTCGTCAACCACTTGCCCGGAGTTATTTGCCTCGTACATCTCGGTTTCCGTTTGTCGTCACGTTTCATCTCGCTGTACTCTATCGCGCTTTAAAGCTCAGAAAACATACTTGCGGGGCATCACGTGTGATTCCCGACAACCGCCAATAAAGGAGTCACGAATTGATCTGTACATATGTTTTGCTATTTCGATATCGCTTGGAAATAGAAATAGAAACGTTTCAGCTGATTTTTTCAAATTTATGCAGGCAATTGCTCAATGTTCCAGAAATTAATAGCATATTTCGAGAGGAAAAGCAGAATGTGTCATATGCACGTTGAGATAGAGATCATAGACAAAATCGCGGCAATAAGAAAAAACAAGAGAAAAAGGGGAAAGGCGGACTTCATGAGATAATGATTACCGCAGAGACTTGGAATGCGATATATGTGCAAACTCGAAACATGCAAAATTATTTAGCATCGAAATTACCGTCCAAAATGTAATATTGGTCGCTTTTGACTTCTAATTTTGCGCAAAATACATAATTTCCAGACGAGATATCATATTGGCTGAAATAGCCGTTGCATGATCATGTGAATTTAATTTCTCTGCTAGAAACGCAATTTCGCGATACGCTATCGATATATTCATGCATAGATTAGGAAATTACATCGATTCAATCAAATTCACGTCGTTCGCATTTTATGAAAGGTTTCTACGATCTTTTAGCATGCATTTGCATTGGAAAGTACTTGAACGAGTACCACTCGAATGGTAATAAATGGATAAATGGATATTGTATATGCAATAACGTTGCCGTAAAATAAAGTTGGCCGAACTTGACAATTAGATTGAATAAAATTAAACGTGTAATAATATGCAAATAGCGAACGCTCCTTGCATACATCAAGCACTGACATCCGAAAGTAACTGTTATACGCAAAATTTGATTAACAAGACATCGTAAACTGAGAACAAACACTCGTGTATTCGCATGACAGATTCTTATTGCTAAGACAAACGGAAATTCCAGAGGCAATTAAGGCTAGGATACGATTATGCTGGTAAATACGAGCGTAAATAAGAGACGTTGCTCTCCGTTGAAATTTAAAGGACGTCTGAATATCTGTTACTATTTCCGTAACTATGTTGATTCCGACGCACGTTTCGTTGAACTTCGCAATTAAACAGCTTGCCGGAATTTTGAAGTTGGATAGAATGTTGGAGAAGACGCTTCCGAAATATTATATTTCCAGCCCCGTACACAAAGGGAATCACTAACTGTTACAACTCCGGTATCGTTTATAATTTTCTAGTTAAACGTTAAACGTCAAGAGAAGTGTCGAGAGAGCTTCAAGAGCGCGTTAACACCTTGCGTTGAATTTCGAGCACCGTTTATTTTACCGACATGCTTAAAAATTCTGAAGTATATGATTACTTTTGCATATCTGATAAGCAGAGAGAAGATAAGATGAATCGTAAATCGTAATCGTAAATAATAGCGCAAGATAAATTCTACAATCTGATTATACCTCTACATCATTTGTGTCGGGCAATTAAAATGACAATTAAAATCCGCGTCAATCGATCTCAACACTAATAAATATGTAATGAGTCGCGCTAAGTTGGATTATATCGAATAATTCGCCGCACAAAGAGATGTAAAATGAATGCGGTCTCAGTGCATGATTAAAATTAATTTTAAATATATACATTGCATATATATGTCTCTGTGTGTATACATAAACGTGTAGGGATTTTATATTTAGATGAAGATTTGCGTTGTTTACGTTCAAAATAATTATCATACTTGCGACGTATTTCCTCGTTAATTTGCTTTGGATAGAACATTTCTGAGGACATCGTATTTGCGATCATATTTATGCTAATGAGCGCGTTCTCATCAGCAAAACAGATTGCACAGCTAATTTAACGTGATTATATTGCAATAACGTTTAATTAAAACTTCTTAAAAGTTCATATTGTATGTCCGCTAACAAATGATTAATATTGAAAAATGCATGGGATAATACTCGGAATCATTTTTATCATGTTTCATCTTGCGGTTCAATAAAATGTTAAAAAATTTAATATAATTACTATATATATATTGAATTTTTTATAAATACATATTATGTATAAGTACATATATATATTCAAAGACTTAAGAAAATATTCTTCTGATAACAAGTCTTTTTCCCTTTTGAGCGGAGAATCCCTTTGAGTTCACGATCCCTGCCGCAACTGCTGAAAGGATTTATATCCCATATGAAACAACAACAAAGATTCGCGGATGGATTTAAAAAAGCTAGCTTTTAAGGGATATATAGCTTAAAGACCTCCATAAACGCGGGTAATCGCTTCCTAATCATGAGCCCGATGGAGAAAATCCCGGACGCTCAGGACTAATTATCCCCCGTAATTAGAGAGCCTTTGACAGTGAATCGAGTGGAAAGTTTCCCGTAATAATTTCTTTGCTGTTCGCTTTCATCCCTGGCATCTATCCCGTCCCGCATCCATCTACCCCGTCATCGTGTCGTTGTCACGAAACTCGAGAGCGCGAGCAGGGATTGGAAAGTTCTTACAAATAAAATTATAGGGATTAACTACGCTTACAATCTTTCTACTAATCAGCCCGTTGTGAAAAGAAGCGTACAAAATTACCGCAAAATGCGCTTGTGTTTGTGTGTAACAAATTTAGTTATACGGCAAGTTATAATTTGATTTACGTTAAAATGTAATTATATCTTAATTATAAAATATAATCGCATTATCAAGAATTTATGTCATTTTCGTTACTTATTTTTAATATTCAGCTCGCAAATACTTCGAAAATTAGCGACAAGATTTTGTCGCGTTTAATTGCATTCCAAAAAATCCGTCGCAAGAAAATTATTTACTTCTAGTGGTCTGTAATATTTCAAAGACAACTAACGATAACTTCTAATTAGCACTTTTAATTAAGAAAAAAATCAAGTGCAAATTGACCAAACAAGAAATGTTAAAATCAAGATCGTTAAACCTTAAACAGTTTTTACAGAAGGAGAATTGGCATCGCTTTCCTTTTGGACTTTTGTGGAAGTGCGAGATGGTCGGATTGGCCGGTGAAAAAGCTGAGAGAGTGTCTCCACAACCGTATCGAATTGTTGGTCGGACCGTACTCAAATGCTCGAAATTTTCCGTCACTTACACATACTTCGACGACAAAACGCGCTCGATGAGTGGAAACTCGCGCTGGCCTGAGCGAGGAGATAAAGTGGCTCTGGGATGATAATTAATGTTTAACAAGTTCCGCTTCGGCCGTCCGTCGTGGCAATACGCCAGCAGTCTTTGTTATCCTCATCGCGACAGAAGAAAAGTGGATTTCCACGAATTTCATGCCATTAATCGCTTCACAGTTTTCCCCATCTCCGTTCGACGATACCAAACGAATTCCCGCTCCTCTATATCAGCCAATTTCCTGGTATAGATCGATTTTCTGTTTGTTCACGGTTTATATAATATTGCGCGATGTCATTCACTTTCCAAACAAAAGTTTGTACACTCATAGTCCGCTAAACACTTATAAACAACAAAAAACGTTATAAAATATATCTAAATCAAAGTATAAAACTATTTAATTTTCACACAATGAAGAAAAAGTATCAAAAAATGTTATTAAATGCAGCAGTCCAATTAGCTATGGGAAAGTCGCTTTTCATTTTTGCGAAAAAGCATCGAGCAAGCTTTTCAACCATTTTTTTGCCTTTTTTAGTTGTCGCTTCAGTTGTTCATACCCTTGCTCAATAATGCTCTGCGAGAGAATATTCTTCTCGAAGAATAGATTAATATAATTAAATATAATTGAAATATATGTCTCGGAAAATTGCATTTCTATTTCTCGTACAAGATTACTTCGTAAAGAACTTTAGAAACTCGATTTGTCGCAGAAATATGAAAACTGTTAAAAATATACGCGAGCCGTCACATAGCTACAAGTTCCGTTTCAAAGAATAGACAACCGCAAGTAAATCCTCCCCAAGATATCTTACTCTTTCTCTTCCTTTCTTCGCTCGGATGGCCTGGGGCCTTTGTCCTTGTGGCCAAGACATTATTCGAGCTATTTTCAGAAGATTTTCTCCGTTATCATGCAAATGGATCTCCGCTTGGTTACATAAATATTTGCTAAAGAGTAATAAAATATACCTTCGCCGAGCTCTTCTAACATGCAAACATCGCAGCGCAAGATATATCAGAGAAATGAAAATAGTATAGTGTTTATGTCGTGAACTCGAAACGTGAATTCCGTCAAACAGAATTTTAAGAATGCATTTAACTGTAAGATGATAAAGCTATAAATGGTTTTGGAGAACAATAAAATTATTTACTTTAAAAAGCTACGATCCTTAAAAGATATATAAAAAACAGGTATACAAAGAGAGTGACATCGCGTCGTTGCATTATGTAATAATCTAGAACATAATTTCATTCATTGATTCTATCATTGCGATTCTCGCATAAGATCGTATTTTTCCTTCTTTTTCTTGAATAATTGGAGGAATAATTGTGAGAGATTTGACATGTAACATTTAAGCGCGCGATGCGACAGTAAGTTGACATACAAGAAACGTATCAAGTAGGTAACTGGCTCTTATTGCAGAGAGGAAAAACAGATCGATGTCATCGGTTTCTTTTTAGTGCTTTTGCTATCCACTCGCCGTATTCACCCCGAGATAGAGATAGAAAGGTATTACTTTTGCAGATGAGGCGGGGAAGACAGAGGAGGGATGTAAATACGTACTGAGGGCAGGAGGGATGTAAATACGTACGGACGTTTTGAAACGTCGGTGGTTCCCATGAGACGAGGCCTGCATGGTCGAACGAGCGCGCTTCTGCTTTCAGCAGGAAAATGGCGCCGGAAGCGGCCGCCATTAGCCGAAGAAGGAGGTATTAAACTCGGCTTGTTGCTCGACGATGACGACGACGACGACGGCGAGCAAACCGGAGCCGATAATCGTTCCCGCAACATGAGGGAGGAAAATGCGTTTTTTTTTTTTCGGATCTATGGAGACTTGAACGCGTCAATTATTTCGATCCCACGTCATCGTCGTCTCTTGGTTTTCAACAATTAAATTGCTCGCTTTTTCCTTCGCGTGACAGAAACGTTGAAACGCAAAATAAACGAATAAAAAATAAATCAAATCAATGTGTAATATGTATTTAATATAATCCGTTTTGCGTTTTTTTTAAATTACTATACTCTACCGTAACATATCATTACACTTCATGTTCTGATATTAACGCATTGTAATTGTCCATCCAAAAACAGGAAGAATAGTCTTCAAGAAATGGAATCTTCCATTTAGAAAGATAATCCTATTGTATGTAAATCAGTGTAATAAAATAAATAAAACATTTTTGCTCGTTACCTCTGCTGCTTTACACATTCTGTATGGATAATGCGAAAAAATTATAGTATCATATTTCAACAAATATCAATGTAATATTATTCTTTTAATATTACTCATAATAATGCTTCCATTTGATTCTTCAAACAAAAATATATCTCATACGTATATAATCTTCAAAATGCAATGAAAAATGCCATTTTCAACAAATTATTCTTGCGCTAATAGTCAACTGTAATTGAAGCTCATCAAATAAATGTGCATAAAAAAGTATCGTAATAGTAAATATAAAAAGATAGATTATTCTATACGTGTGTCTCGAGTGAAAGTTAAGATTCAAGGCGTCATGGACACTCAATGCCGCGGAAGATCCTTCGTCGAGTTTTCTCATCCTGTCCACGATACGAAACACGCACAGAATCGTCGGAATCAATATTGCAACTCCGCTGCGCGCAGTTTGTACACAAATTCATCTATCCTCGTAAATTCACTCGCTCGGCGAATAACGCGTATTCATCGTTCAGGCATCGTAGACACCGGCCAATGTATCACGGACAATTTAATACTACACTTTACGTTCTCCTGTAATTTTAAAATACGTCGCGCATAAATATTCAGGAGTATGCTCCATTATAATAAATGCCATTGCGCTACAATGAATTGGAATTTCCCGTCGCGGATCGCCTCCGTCGGCGTCGTCCCACGTGAAAATATATTACGGCACGTCTCCCTCCTAAAATACCGAGATTAGTCGTTGCCATTTAAATGCAGAAAAACGCAATATCTGTTCCCAATATGATTCCTTGCTGTCCTGCCTCCTCCTCCTCCTCAATCCGTTTTGCATTTACATGTACGAATATATTTATTGTATATCTGGCGCTATTCTTGTCGAACATATCACGTAATATACGCATGTACATACGTGCAATAACACATTGTTATTATACATGAAAACTGTTATTATGCAGATAATAATAAGAAATATCACAACAAACAATCAAAAAGTCTTGCAAATCATTATTTGCACGTACTACATAAATCAATTTCAATATATGTATATGTTTTTTATAATATATATATATTGAAATTTATAATTATATATATAATTTAAATATATATATTTATTTATTTATTAAATTTTATTAGAATTATTTTAGAAGCGAGAGCGTGCAGACTCGTGCAACTCGTAACGTATCAAGACGGGCAATATCCCAGTCCCATAATAGAGTTGCAAATGCAATTCGGGACTCCCGCTTATCGTTGCGCTGTCGATAGAGCATACCTAACTAACTATTATTCAGCTATCTGAAATATCGAACAGTCGAAACAACCAGCAACACGTGCGCATAGAATGTTAATTGCGGAGCAATATAAACAATATAGTGCGTAGCTGTTTTAATATTATACTGATACACTGATATCAGTGACTATTCACTGATTCAGATTTAGAGAGTAATATTATACATGTTATCCGACCCGTTATGGAATATTGCACATTATCTTCCAAAACGTGGCTAATCTCTTTGCATATTTCAACACGTGGTTAAAATATCCACATTAATTGCAACGTTATACGGTAAACTAATCTCGAGATATAATAATCGTCAAATAATCTTTCGCGTCGCGCTTTAATAATTATACCCATCATCTTTAACACAATATTTATTTTTGCCTGTAGCTTTAAGTGTACCTTTAAAGCAGTTTTCCGCAGTCTAATTGCAAGTTCTGTGTAGACAACCGTCAGTTAAAACAGGCCCCGTTTACCCCGAGATTAAAAGGACCGGCTAAACTGAAGAATTTTTAATGTTTGCCCTCCTCCCCTAATTCCGCGGAGAAATCCTCTTGAAAAAGACTAGCAACAGTTCACGCGGGAAAGTTCGCGCGATTACGGGATTAAGAAAGTTGACGCAGTGCGCGCGATCATTAATAAAGTCCGCAGCCAATTAACAATTCTAGGCCCCGAGGCCCTTCGTTAGGGAGAAACTCTCTCTTCACGATCTACTCTCGCAGTACCGCATTAAGCCGGTAAGTTACGGGCGCCCGACCCCACCCGCGGCGTCGATTCGTCTTCTCGAATTCCTCCTTTCGACTTCGCTGAATCGCCTGGGAAATTCATCTCCTCGGAACACTCTTTCATCGTATGTACCGTGCATAAAGCAGCCCGTAAATGAGCATTGGGAATGGAATAATATTCTATAAGTCATAAGAATCAATATAAGAATAAAATTCTCATATATATATATATATATATATATATATATGTATACATATATATCAATACCGGTAGGAAAATACATATTTCTACGGATTTTCGATTTCACGGGCTTCATTGAATTGTAAAAAAGGAACGACATCGTCCAATATTGATAATGTCAGAGCGAAAAACGGCGTTGGTCATAATAATTCGGTTATTCCGAGATCTTTTTCCTCGTGAAAAATATCACCTCGCAAACGACGCAATAAAATCAGAAAAATGGATTCGTCGAATAAGCCGGAGATATTTCCGGTGACCTCCAGATAAGCATAACACAGCGTCATTTCACACGGCACATTTTTGTACCGTGCATTTACAGGTATAATGCTAACGACTGTTCCTCTTTCTTCCTGTTTCTTTCTGTTATTTTCGCGCATGTTTATGTGTACATATATATGCATCACATCATGAATATCGGAGCACGGCATTTTTGCGCTTTAACGCTTTTACAGCACGACCACCAATCATGTGACCTCGGTCGTTTCAAAAATTTTCACGAAGTAAGTCCGCTAAGCGGAAACGGAGAATGAAACGCGAAAATGAAAAATAACGAATAAACGCAGCTGTTTGTGAATGTAATTATTGTAAATAATAATAATTAGTAAATAAATCTATTCCTTTCAAGCTATTTTTTTCTTTAAATTTAATTTTATACCAAGAGTGGGGAAGGGAAAGAGAAAACTAAGTTAAACACCTCTTACGGTTCTGTTAACTAAATGAATTATCGACGCGTAAAAAGTGAAACGCGCGTTTATACGAAAGAAAAATGATACCGTCAGACAGCTCGTTATGAATATGTCGGTAATCTGGAAAGAAACAAGATCTCTTCGTCTTCTGCTTCGTCTTCTGCCATCACTGCTTCGCACTGACGGATAGTACAACACAGTTTCATCCCCTTGGTTATTAACAGGATTCGCCATGGCGAACGATACGTATCCATGTCGCAATTATAATTTCTCCTTGTCGCTGAGAGATAATCTCGCCCGTCAGAAATATACATCGACGTCCATATTTTTTCTCCTCTATTATTTCATTTCATTTAACGCTCGCACGTTGGTTTCAAAGTTCGTCAACATCCCCCAGATATATCGGATAATAAATTTAACATTAGGTTTCTTCCTGCGTCGATGATACGGTACACATTATTCTGCAAAACGAGATGTTCCCTATTTACTTTCGCACAAACTTCCTGTCATTAAGTTAAGCTTACCCTGCTTCTATAAACATGAGTTCCACATGTTCGCCGTAACGGCTTTACAAACTCCACTACAAGATTATAGTCCGACAGCGCGAGGAAAATGCCTCTAAAAGCGACAGCGCTATTACGAGACGCGAGTGCGACGTCTTGCAGTCGTAAAGCGCGTAATAGATGGACAAGCGCGATAAAGAAAGTCAGAACGATCTATGGTAGCGACGATTTTTCTTTTGATACCGGTACTAACGAAAGAAAGAACAATGTAGCACCGTGTCGAATATGTATTCGTATTATATCGGATTTAATCGGCCGTGATAGCCTGGAAATTCGGAAGAAGACACACGCACAAAGTCGGAGAAAAATCTCGCATGTACGTACGTGTAACAATATATTCTCCCTTATATTTTTCCTCCTTCTTTTCCCCGATACAAAGAATGCAGACGTAAGAAATATCCGGATCGCGAACTTACCGTCTCCCTTTCCCCATCCTTTCGAGCCGCTAAAATATTTTACTCGACCGAAATCCTCAGTGCATGCAACGACATGGAAATAGCGCGCACGAAAGGATGCAGAAACGCAAACGTAGGAAAAATTTTCTCGTTCACGATGTTGGAGAGAAAGAGAAGTGTGTGTGCAGTATATGCAGTATGTGCAGTGTGGGTATGTCGGTTCCTCGTGTAATTAAATAACTTTAGTGAATACTCAGACGCATCAAGCTTAACGGTGATCGACAAATAGCATTTCCGGACTCACAACGCGATCGGATTTGCACGGCCTGAATCATCACATCGCTTGCTACTAAGCTGCTCCATGAAAGGATCTAATTTGCATTATTGACACAAAATCCCGCCGCGCCGCGCGGCGGATGAGGCTCCACACATCTGAGAATCTAACCGGCGCGGCGGCAACCGAAGCCGCTCTCCCGTGGTCGCTTATCCTTTCGAAATCCCGCGGCAATCCGCATAAAGACGCCACCGACGTCGCCGCCGCCTCTGCCGTCGTATCACGTAGGAAAAAGGAAAGCGTCCGTGAGAGGACGGCATTCTCCTTTGATGCGAATGCAGTGTATCGCTGGCGACAGTCCAAGCGAAGGCAACGACTGCCCGCGGGGCGGCCTGATAATCGGGTCGTTGCAGAATTGATATACATGTGTGCGCGCGCGTGGATCGTAAATCACGGATTTGATTCACGGCCAAGATTCCAGCGGATAAAGGAGGAGTGCACGGCTGTTCGAGTGCGGGCGATAAATTCGACGGTTACATCGCGTACCAATGTCCTTCTCTCTTTTTTTTTCCTTCTCTCTTTCTTTCCCCTCTCGCCCTCGCTATTCCTGCGAATTTTCCCGGTAAGTATACTTTCCGTTTTCCAATCGCTACGAAGACCAGAGACGCTGGTGGTCTTTTATAGTCGATCGGATTACATTCCGCCTTCACGCAAGCTTTTATATTAATCTCCGGCTCTAAGCGAATTTGCGAGTTAATTTGTTGGCTCGATATACGCACGCAAACGCATTGTGTACAGAAATGATGTATTTTCCGACGAGAATATCATGAGAGAGGCGAATTATATGTACAGAAATTCCTCTGCTATCCATGTAGATAATAAATTAAATTACGCAAAAATAACTTAGTATCGTATTTCAACTTTATATTTTTTATTCAACCAATTACACTTTAATGTATTTGAATATTGTATCATAAATATATTTGTATATTATATTTGGATATAATATGTGTAAAACAGTGTGAAGTGAGAAAAAAGCTTTTTCTGATGTGCGTTGGTGTCATAAATATTATCTCGCGATACGATACAAACATCCATTGCTAGCTCGAGCTAGCAATGGATGTTTGTGTTATAAGAATCAGTGACAGAGATGTATCACAGAATACATATCGCATATTATCGATGTACATCGTCGTGTTCATACTTTGCGAAAATAACGAGTCCAAGATCTCGAATTGCATTATGGCAAATAAACGCCAACATGAGAGATGTATGAAGAAATTGTATTATATAAATTATGAATACACAAAAAAAAAAACAAAGTCTTAGTCGGTGATATTTCGACCGACGCTCCAAAGGAAAATTTTCAAAAAAGAATGGGAATTGTTGCCGACTGTATGAACCCTGCCGGCGCCTTTTAACTTCGCGGGACATCTAAATTTCTTGGCGAAAAAGTCTTAAACACGTATCAGCTCCTACTCAGTGTACGTTCCATGTGAATTTTTTACGAACTGAGCGCGAATGTCAGTTGAAATGCGAAAATTCGTGCCAGTGAGCTTTTAATCGTTTAATCATGCATCGCGCTTTTACGTGTTGAAAATGCATTAATAATAGCTCAATAATACGCATCGACGGCTCTGCGTTACGCGCTCGTTCGTTGATTTATCGGCGACGCTTTTTACAACGCACATGCTATTTTCGTGCGGTTACAAGCCCGTGTAAGTTATTTATGCGAGTGGCGTTAAACATTTACACCACCACGCAAAGAGAATGGCGGAGTTGAAGTAATAAATTAATTTTTGTTTAGCCGGAAAGCGATAATATTCGCGGTGACGGTGGCATCGTGGAAAACGGTCGCCAAAAAGCGTCGCTATAATACCGTTAATGAACCCGCCAAGTTTCACCTTTCGACCTGGCGGTCGTCGGTGAGTTTTAATGTCAGCTGTGCTGCTTTGCGGCTCCGACCGAAATGAAAATAAATAATACAGCGAAGTGCGCACAGAGTGACGCGCCATCATGTTCGTCGTAATGTGCGCGCACGTGTTCATATTTCCAACGTGAAATATTATGAGTGATAAGGGTATGCATTGCGCGCGCCGCGGAAGAAGAGCTCGAGATTTATGGGACTGAGATACATACACGTGTACGTATACGTTCACCTTTCATTTGAATAATATTTTTTTTTATTTTCGCGCACCCGGCAGAATCTTGTCACGCAAATTGTCTTTCGAATGCTCTCTCGAACCTTGTCGTACCATCGATATTCCAATTTTATGTATATAGATATTTTATGTAATAGATATCCCCATATATCTGACGTCAATATAGTAATATTAATATAGCCGTTTCGATTTAGCGAAATTTTCATAGAGAATATTCGTTTCTCGATTGAGGAACGGTACATTACAGTACCTCCCTCTCCCATGGGGGAACAAATGTACCCGATTCGGTAACCGTATGCACGGCTGCTTAATGAACTGATACGGGCCGCATCTACTATCCTAAATACGGGCAGGCAGTGGGAAGCAAAGGTAAACGGGCCGCCCAATATAGCAATTCCCTTCTCTCCCGTTCTGCGTGTAATTTACCGGCATGAGAGACGAACGATATAGTGGCAAAAGCGCGGGCGGGGGGGGCGACTTCGAAACATCTTGGAAGCAAAATAACCGAGGTTCGGTTGAATGAAAGAAGAAAAGAAGAAAGGGTCGTTTCCGGACAGAAATGGCGAACAAAAAAGAGGGAGATACCTCCGCCATGTAACGCCAGCTAATTTGAATTCCACCTCGGTAGTAGCTATCAACTCTGCCGCCCCACTTGTTCCTGAAGAGGAGAGTCTAGCTGCAATTAATTAGAAGCTCGGCCGCGCCGATGGTCGTCGGGATGACAAAGTGCAGCGGAGTGCAACGTACGCGATGTTGCATTTTCAATGTGTGACTCGAGGTGCTCGCGTCAAATTCGAATCCACAGCAACTTCCACCGTTTTTATATCCGACCACGATCCTTACCGTTTCGTATCGGAAATCGATTAAAGTTCTCTAAAATGTTTAATAATATTAATCTTTCTCCTGGAATGTCCTTTAATTTTATTCTGACTATAATATAGATTTTTCCTTCATTCTCTTACAAAATATAGTTGCCAAGATTAGTCAAAGCGCACGCATGTAACTTCATTGAAATGAGCTACGTAATTCGAGGAGCCTGTTTACCATCGCTGCATCGGTCTAGTTACAGAGTACAGGAACTGCCGTTAAATCAAGCAATTGATTACGTGACGGATGGAGTTTGGTCAATATTCTCGCGGCCATCCTGATGCGAGATGCATAAGGTGTATTTAGAACGGCAGTCAAAGCACGGAGGAATTCGTGTCTCACGGGCTGATTGGAGTGGCGAAAGATATGGGAAACGGGATGTAGGATGTAATACGGTCGTTATAGACATGTAGCGGCACGAATATCGGCTGCACTCCGCGGGATTAACTCTTATATCATTCCGGGAGTGGGACACGTTGACCATTATTGCGCCAATTAATAATGTTGCCGGCCTTATTACCCAACTCCTGCCGCGTTTCATGTTTCTGACAAAAGACACGCTTTCCAAACAGTTCGGGTGATCCATTATTCATTTGGCAATTACATTAACCAATTACTAAGTAAAGCATATTTTCCATGGACGACGAACTGTTGATCGAGCAATTTACAATCGCACTTCGTTTAATGTAAATTTAACGTAAATTTATAACAAGGGTGACTCATTATTTCTCACTATATGGCATACATTTTTAAGAGGATCCACTTATCTTTATCCTCTCTTGGAAATCAATTTAGAAATTGTATACTTTTCGATTTAGGACGTAACTATTGATACTTCATTGAGAAGCATTGATTTTTTTTTCCTTTTTATTCCTCTTGGTTTGACCTGAAAAAATGTACGGCTCGAAGTGAGTCTGATGTATCTTATATATAATTCAGATAATACTCTTTTCGCTTCTTTTCATTTCACGGGTCACCACATTTTTTTCGGCAAAGTATCGTATACTTATGGCGTTGTGCCAAAACAACTTCGCAGCATCCCCGGAGATTGTGTACGCGCCCGGGGGTGGCGATGCATCATACCGACGGATGTCCTGAGCTTCGTTCGCGTCCTTGCCGTGCTTTCCCGCCCTTTTTAGCTTCCTTTTTCCACCGAAGGAAACCGGCAGGAAGAGTACTATTCGACTCCACCTCCCGCCACCGTAATCCCCTGTTCCCCTTTCTCCCTTTAGCAGAAGTTAGGCAAATAAAGTAAGCTTTATGACGGTCGGGCGATATTTATGACCCGTCCGTAGCGACTCTCCCGTACCGCGCGGCTTCGCGCCGGATACGCATTGTTGCGTTCCCGTATCGTAGAGAGACGTGGCACGTGCAAGAAAAATGCACGCGACTTCGTCCGGGCCTTTGTACGCCGCCAAGGAGTATACGTCGATACAAATTTATTACTTGCGCGACACAATGCTCAAGGTAAACGTAGCTCTTACCCCTATCTTGAATCTCAAATTATTCTCGCATACATAATACTGTAAATTCGACACTTTACACTTTGTCGAAATATTCCATATTTATCCTGATAAAATGTTTCTAAAATTATGCAACTGTAAAAATAAATTCTACAGTTAATCACAAGAGGGCTTTATTCCCAAAAATATTTTGAATTCTTATCCACTAATAGAATGGATGTTTAAGTTAGAATTCCGTGCGTTCAGAGAATAAAAATTACGGCAAACATATATGATAAGAATTGTCGATTTGAAACAGCTTTGAAAGAATGGAAACGTTCACATATTATATTACTGTTAACAAGAACTCTAGTCATCATGATGGACTTACCCATCAAATTACATATACAAATCCTAATCAGAATATAAATCTTAATTATGCCCATCAATTTACTCTGCATTTAGCGTCAGTATAACTTATAAGATGATGATGTAAACTCGTTTATTCGCATTATTTTTAAATCGATTACATCAATTTTAGAGTTTAAATATAAGATAAATATAAAGATAAATAAGCAAATAAATAGAACAAGGATGTTGGAGCATGCAAATGCAATTTACGGAGGAATTTTTCCGTGAAGGCCTTTTTGCACGATTTCTCGCACAAGATGTTGCACGTAAAGTATTTTTCTTATCAAAATTGCGCAGATCTTGTGCGTGAAAGGGTTGGAAACTCATAAAGTAGAGGAAATATCTTCTCGGAATTTTGCCCGGAATCCAGGCGAGGTTTGATAAAATTTTTGGTTCATCCCGGCAATATCGGATCGATGCCGGAACCGGACGTGAGTAAGGCTCAGCTTTAAAGAGCTTCTCGGTAGAGAGTAAATCGCCTCTGATCGGTGGAATGGGAGTTCGGAAGATCGCACGTAGTCTACCTGGCTAAGGAAGTGGAGCACGTATATCTTACGGTAAGAAAATATTTTCATCTTCTGAGCGTGAGAAAGGATCGCAGACATCGCGGAAACAACTTTTTACGGCTTAATGATCCGATTACATTAATTTCGTGTCTTTGAGCGAGGAAATTGAAATAATCGACATCTCGTGTTGCGTTGAGTTATACACCTACTTTATTTCAAGTTTCAACTACAACTGTTAAAAATTATTTTATAATAATATGAAAATAATGGATATTGTCATGTAAAACGTGTGAGATGAGCTCCATCGAGTTATCTCAATTTAACGCGACATAACATTCGATTTATTATAGCGAAAACTTTTATGGCGCATTAATCGCGTTTAATTGAAACATAATAGAAGGAAAATGGCCCGAGAGAGAGAAAGAGAAAGAGCATAACGCGCTACTAACTACTATAATAAATTCATTTCCGACGTTATCCCGACGTCTCCATGCGCAACAGAGGTGATACTTTATCGAGAATACACGAACCAGAGCAGCGTATATTAATTCCCTCGTATCTGGTGTTCTTCGATTCTACCGATTCTAAGACACCGAGCTTTGACCGTGCAATATCGAGTGGCGCGGTAATATAAATAATAATAATAATAACAACAACAACAATACTCACTGCAACATTGTTATCAATTATTATAATTAAAGTATTGAACGAGAAAAACGAACACTAGTACAAAAATTGCATTTCTTTGTCCAATGTGAGTGAATGCTTCGAAGGGAATATTGATATGAACAATTTGAAATACATAGATCATACAACAATTCTTGAGGAGATAGACAGAACAATGGAGCAATTTGGACATCGGATTCAGAGCGTCAAAATACATAAGAATACTATGGTCTAATCTCCGAATCAAACATAACAATCTTTTTTGTGTGCCTGTGTAATTCTCTATATTTGGTTTTATTGCCTAATATCCATATCTATACCCTGCATTCATAGCTATATAGTATCTATTTACGAAATAGCGCCGGGTTGTTTTCGTCGTAGACGATTTGCAAACTTCGGTCTCAGCCAATATACATTTGTGTATTTACTTGCGAGTAAAGTCGCAAATAAAGAAACGAATAAAGTCGCGGTAAAGTCGCTCGATAACCAAGCGCGCGCGGACAAACTTCGCGGCCGCGCTACATTTCCTCGTCGAATTTCTACGGCTTCTCGCACAATATCCATTTTTCCGGAAAACTTTCCGGGCTCGCTCCTGAATTCCAGACGGTGGCGCGTCTGACCGTACGTGTCGGCTACCACTGCGCGAAGAAATACGCATTGTGGTAAGCGGGACTCGAGAACGACGAAATATGGCCGCTAGCGGTGTACTACGCGGGTAGATGTACGACGAGAAAAGGAGCATTAAGAATGACGGAACGCAGTGGCGAAATAGCCGCGGGATTTCATTATGGTAAGAACGTCGTCCCCCGGCGCGGGCGGGCGGAATATGAGTCTCTGTAACGAAACGACAACGCCCGTGGCGCGTGGCGCGCTACCCGTGGGCCTGTAATAACCGAATCTAAATCCCGGCCGGTCGCTTTCCCGCATTAATCAGAAGAGAATTTCATTCGTGCCCGGCTGCGCCGAAAGTGCTGGAAAAATAAAAGAGGATTGATTTGTCGCTATGTTAAAAGTTCAAAAAAATCGCGTCTCGGTTTCTCGCGGAGTTGTTCGCGATCACCGAAATTTCAACTGCGATCATTACGTCAATTTTCGTTATACTTAACGTCGGTGTGGTCGAACGACGAACTTTGACCCGTTCCGAATTTTGATACTGGACATTAACGCAGTTAGTCGACTTTCGCGAGGGGTGGTAGACTGCGGTACGGGGGGAGGAGGAGCAGGTGGAAGGGAGGGAGAGGCGTGGAAGGTAATGGCAAAATATAATAGTGTCGCGCCGGCAAGATAACCGCGGTCACTTTAGCCTGCAAACTTCAAAGTACATTACACTGCCATTATCGTTCCTCTCCGTTTCTCCAGCACCCGCAGTGGGAATAAAAGAGAGAGAGAGAGAGAGAGAGAGAGAGAGAGAGAGAGAGAGAGAGAGAGAGAGAGAGAGAGAGAGAGAGAGAGAGAGAGAGAGAGAGAGAGAGAGAGAGAGAGAGAGAGAGAGAGAGAGAGAGAGAGAGAGAGAGAGAGAGAGAGAGAGAGAGAGAGAGAGAGACACGGGGGAGGAAAAGGCTAATATGATTTACGTTTCGACTTCTCTGCTAGTCTGGGTCTAAACGTGATCCTTTTCAGAGACGGGTATGCGCGAGACAAAATTGGCTTCCCGATTCTTTCGACGATATTTCTTCGCTCAGAGCTCAGAGGCCTCGAAGCATCGCCTCTATCTTAGTATCCTGAACGACCCTTCTCGACGCCGCCAGACGGCATACGTCATCCATGACGACGGTAAAACGCGGCCGGAGTTTTCCCGGGCAGAAAGAAGATTTTCTGGGTGGAATATCATTTGATATTCGTCACGCGGGGGGCACGTGCGCGAAATTGAGTTATAGAAAAACGCTATTCAAAAATACCTGGGGAAATCCAAAAATAATTGCGACGGTAAGAAGACTCGAATCACGCGTAGGTATGATTTATCATCGCGTATCATCGGGATTTAAAAACACGTAAATGAAGGGAGAGGAATTACTATTCTCGCCGGACAGGAGCTGTCTTGAATTAGAACTAACAAAGCTCCATTCTCGCGACATACTGTCGCCGTTAGAATTATTTGAATATGAAATCTGTTAATGGTTATGCAAGTGACCGGCAATACAAACAGCTAGCATTGAGATTCTTGCGGAAGAGATATTAGATTTCGCATGGAGATATGCGCGGAATGCAAAGGCAATGTTTGTTTTCACGTGAACTGGATATCGATCTATTGTCATATGACGTCAATCCGGGTAAACGCGCGCGCGGGCGTCCAGTTTCGGAACCGCGTAGCACGACCAATAGAATTTCTCCCAACGACTGGTTGTTTCCAATTAGGATGCGTTTACAGGGGCAATTAACGATGTGGCGGATGCGCGATGATGATGGACAGAACCACGCGCGAGCAAAGAAAAATCGATCCTCCGCGAGATTTCGCCGGGGGTTTTTCGAAAATGTACATCTAGTTCAACAAGCATAGTGATTGACGGCGAACAAACTGTATTGTTTTATTTTTTTTCAGGAACTGCGAAATTCTACTGTTAAATTTTGAATTCGAAAGAAGAGAGACACATGTGCGTTTACTAACAATATTTTAGCCATACGTGCAGAATACACGTGACTCTTTTCGCTAGTTTATTTTAAAAAACAAGAAGAGCACACTCTCTGAAATTGCAGAAAACGTATGTAATTTCTGATATAAATATTCACATGATTCCCACGTAAACTTTTGTGCAGTTTGAGACATATAGCCTTTCTTGCTCTTAACAATCTCTATTAATAAATTATTACAAATTCCTGCTAAAACTTGGGGTATAAGAACTTCTGCAGGTATCTTTAATAATAGATACGATTAAATACGGATTGAACTGAATTATTCATAACGCACTAATAGTATAACGTTAATCCTTTTCTTCTTCTAAGAAATCTCTTTTCTTTTATAAACTGGCATTATTGCCAATTTTGCAAGGAGGCGCAATATAGCGCGTGAACTCATAGAAAGAAAACCGTAGATTAATTAATTAATTATTGTGAAAGAATGTATGAATATGTAGCGAGGTAATCTTCGTCGATGCTAAAAAGCTCTTGGTCTTCGTAAAGTTAAGACGCGGCGCTTAAGGCTCATTGGATATGCGACACGGGGTAACTTTTAACGTGGGGCTCGAATTACAATGAGGCGCCGACATCGTCGTGGTTGTCCCATCTAAATCCCATAAGTACAATCCCCCTCGGTGCCCGCTAGTCAGCTAAAGGTTACCTTACGATCGGTATTACATGCAAACGCCTAATCAATTTATTTGTCGATTCATCAATGTATAGGTATATATTCATCGTACCTCAGCTATTGTATTTCTACGGTCAAATTTGGATCTATGAAACAGCATCGCGTCAAGTTTGATTCACGCAAATTCTCGAAAAACATTCGAACATAGAAGTCCATTTATCTTCGAAACATGGTTCCGCGGACCTAATGCATTTTCCTTGTAAAGAATATCGCGATATGTTGCGACAGTTTTCCAAATAAATTTACGGTCGTGGACAAGCAAGCGAGCGATACGTGTGCTTACGTCAATGCATATAACTTCTGCTTCCGAGTTGCTATAGGTTTTAATATATATATATTTTTTAACTTTATGCATCTAACACGCGTGGTATCCAACCGAGATAAAGTATCGCGATAGAAAACACAGAAAAAACATGTTGTCCAAGCGAATGGATGAGAAAGATCATCGAACGCGTATCGTTGTCTTCGGTACGTAAATTTGAGACTAGCGTACGAGCCGCGATATTTCCAGGGCGCCGTATGCGCACGCGGCAGATAGGGGCGACGCTTTTAACGACATCATAAAGCACCACGGGTACACCGGCGGCTCACGTATCCATAGCAGTAAAAAGAAAAAAAAACAGAAAAAAAATAATAAAAGCGGTTCCATGCAGCGAGGGTGTTCTCGCATCGTCGCAAGCGTCCCAGTTCCGTCGGCGCGATCCATATTAGATATTGCAACGCTCGGTAGACTTGATTAAACGCTCCCGATTAACGATATTACGTTGAATGTGCGATTTTGAAGTGTCGAACATTATTATCCTGCGTGTGATGCAAAATAGGCTAATCGCTCACGAAAGCTTTCGTTGTATCGAATTTTTCTGCGTAATGAAAATACGAGGATTCGTGACGTATCGGACGTGCTATATGTACGCTGTATAGCGTAAAACCGTCCCAGCTTACGGGCGATAACGCGAAACAATTCGCAAACTTGCCACCGCCGCGTTCCACGACGTATCGGACCGGAGAGAGATTAGACCCGGATCACTGCTCGTTGTCGAACACGATCCGACACTGCGCGCCCGATCCGACATTGCCCGCGGCTGATACCTGTCGCCGAAACACACCAGAAACTGGCGCTGCTTGGCCATTAGGCAGGCAGGCATGCGGGGCCCCGGCGGACCCCGGGGGACGTGTCGGTTCCGTACGCGCCGCGCGACGCCGCGCCGATATGGATTTCGTTCAATAAAAACCGAGGTGTATCCAACACGGCGCGGCGTGGCATTTCAACCGGAATAACGTGCGACGATAAAACTATCGTCGGCTGCGGTTAACCGTTTAAAAAAAGAAAGAGAGAAAAGGAAAGCAACGAATGTTCCTCCGATTGCAATTGAATCTGTTCGCCCGTTGATTTCATCGCCATATACTACTGATCGTGAATCAGCGAGGTCAACAAAAAATATACTAGAAATTTAGCAAACTGTTAAAATGTTAAGGCACGTATATGATTGCTGTAATGAATTGACGTGCGTTTTAGCTCTGTGCTTTGTTCATTGCGATCGATTAAAAAATAAGCTCGGAGTTTCTTAACGAGCTTCGACGAAACGCCTAAGGAACCCAATGATGTTCTACATGCGACATAAATTAAGCTGCAACGCACGGTAAATATTATTACAAACTTTCTCGAGTAAAGTATGTTTTATAGAAATGTTATTAAACTTCCACTTGGCTTTACAGCTCGCCTCCTTCTCGGTTGCAATCTCGGTAGCCCTGACATGAAACAAGACGGGCGGAGGAATGAACTTTCAAAACTCGAGGCAGCAGAGACTTGTAACATTAAAGAGGAAGAAGTTTCCCCTAAAAAAAAAGGTGTAAGCCTGCCTTACTTCGGAAACGGAGTTTCGTGGCGTCTCCATATTTTCACTTGACATTGACGCGCTGCTATTCGATCTCGATTGAGTCGTTCATTTCAAATTGGCGAATGCAGACTTAAAGTTAACAAACCGTGCGCAGAAATAGCACTCGTTAGTTTAGAAACATGTATAAAAATGGTGAAGACCTTCCTATAAAAAGGTCGTGATATTAATAAATCTGAATATGTTCGAGCACATGCCTGGCTGTATCTGGATTTAATTTTCACTTCTGTCTTTTTGCTAAAATTGGCAAATGCCACGCATATAACTTCTTACGCTCCGTAGATTTAATTTCCTTCGTCGAACCTCGCGTATTTATCTTTATCCCTGCGCCAGGGATTCAGCTGCGGCAGCGCGCGGCGAAGGAGAACGGCCAGTTATTCGTGGCGCTTCTATTCGCCCGAACCCGCCCTCGTATTTATTCATCCCGACATGCAAATACGAAAACGAGGTGTCCCGAGGAATATCGACGGGCCGCAGGTCATAAATATCTTCCGCGATCTAAATCACAAATTAGATCCGCAAACAAATCTGTCGGCGAATTCTTGCTTCCGAGATAGTAACCCGTCCCAGCTCGTACGGCGTATGCGGTTACCATACATTTCTAGGAACGTCGTCGCCGGGGTCATCGCCTGTCGGCCGAGCGGAAGGGATACCGACCGCGTCTATCCGTGGTGAAAACGCCAAGCTGAAAGAAATTACAATTTACAAAAAAAGAATCGTGATTGCCGTCGGGTAAACTCTGGTTCTGCCCAAATAAGATGTCTTTCCGCAATTCATTGAGCAACCAATCCATCGAAGGCCTTTCGATAGCCTGTATAGAGAAACGAGTAGGTATCTGGAAACACGAACGACGGACGTTGCTTTATGATTTGACGTAGAGAATTCACGCGGAGACTGGAGGGAATTCATCCATTTATAAACTTCCCAAAGGATTTGGGATTGATTGTCATCATTCTAGAATATCGATATAGAATCGTCTACGTACAGTCAGATAAATATCTAATATTATTATTATTCTCAGGATAATATTACGACTACAGCGAGCAGAATCTATTTAGCTCTTATACACATTTAATTCATCTTTGAATATATGTCGCAAGATCTACCGCTGAAGCAAATGACTTCTGGGACCGTCTGTGTATCCTTTGGATCTCTGCATGCGCGCTTCCAAATATCACCGGGAAAATTTCCGTCGCATATTCATCCGTCGTTTGCGCAACGAGGGCACCCACGCGCGGTAGGTAATTCTCGCGGCGACGTCCCATGCCGGACCGCAAACATTTAATTAAAACCGACTTTCCTACGGAAGCCAAAAATGACGAACGAGTATTCGCGTATCCTTCTAGCATTCGGCGCAATTCTGCGGAAGCTCGTGGAATTTAAAAGTCCCGGGTTAGCCGTCACCGTCGTCGCCGCTCGAGCATGCCGGAGACATCTTTCTTCCTCGGTTGTCTCTGGAGTGCACGAGACACTCTTTTTCATTCGGCTCTTTCATCTCCATTCCATGTTTCCTCGCTTCTCGTTATTCCCCTGGCCCCACTGACTCGCCCCCCGGCGTGCCGTTCCTTCCCGGCCGCCGCTCTACCTTTCTTCACGTTCCCAAGGATTTTTCCGGCCCACGTCTCGCCCGCTCCGTAAGTTGCAGCTCGGGAGGATATGACGAAAGTTCCGATCTCCCTCACTTCCGTATAACGTTGAATATTCCGTTGGCACGGCACACATATATTATTCGCCAGAAATTTACAACGAGGAAAGGATCGCTCCGCTTGAGAAATGTCGCCCGAATTCGATTTAAATAATTCCGTCCGTGTCCCGGAGTCAACAATGCCGGGAATGCGCAAACGTCGCGTCACAAGAAGTTACGACTTTTATTTCGACTTTTATTTTATCGCGACGTTACTTTACCTTCTCAAAGGGTCACGGAACAACGGGACACATAACAACGCGAAATGGAATAATTTAACGGGGGAGATGTTACGAAATTAGCGGCGGCCGGGCTGTCGTTCCCGGGACGGTATTCTCTTCAAGGAGATCCAGTTGAATTAGAGCCACCACGCGGCTATTGTAATCAGTCTTGACGCTCCAGCAGGAATAATTACGATCCTCGTGAAACTCGAGCGGTTCAAATTTGCAAATCCCGGTCTCGTTGCTCGTGAAATTTGTCGGATTAACTTTACAAATTTATCCCCGCGCTTTTCCTCCCGTGCACCCTCTTGCAACCCTCTCGTTCGGGTGTCTCTGCGGATATCTTCAGCGACAAAGTCGATTATAAAGGATTCTAGCTTTTCACTAGAAGCGGCTTAGAATGAATTTCCATGTCTGTTTACAAATAGCTGCAAACGATACCTCATCCCTTTTAATAGTTTCAACAGTTTTTAATTGTTAGTTTTAACAGTTTTTTTTTTCATTCGATAGCCAGATTGATCCGGTTTTTCAATTTACGACGAATTCAACGTGACGCGCGGCATGGATACTTCGCGGACATGGAACGTTTCCGGCCGCGCGACACGCTCATGTACGCGCTAAAACACGCGTACACGTCGATGCCGCACAGCCAATCCGTTTAGGCAACGCCGCATTTAAATAACGCATTTTCCGTCCGCCACGTTGATAAATATTTAGCTTACTCCGGCACGGTGCGCGGAATCGATTGAAAGTTTACGAAGAGCAGCGGACGATAGCGCGTTGTGACAGGAACAGAAAAACGGAATTGCTTTTGACGGATTAACTTTTTAAATCGTTCGCCGGGAGTGGGGGGGGGGCATCCTGATTGGTTGTTTGTTGAATAAACCTCGCGCGAGAACGGGCTTCATTCGAGCGCGGTTCAATCTCCGGTACATTCTCGACTCTGACAGATCTCGTCCCCCATTGCGGGAGATTATTGTGTTATATGCGCGGCGCGGTGTCGTAATACAGAAAAACGAGTGAACGACCGGATAAGAAAGAGCTTTTCAAAGGGGTCGAGAAACTTTAGACTTGCCCCACAATATATCATTAACGTAAAGACGTACCTGAACCGTAACATACGTCTCCCAGTTCTCTTGAGTCGCGCACAGCGAGCACAAGAGAAATGTAGATTTCTTAGTTTAATTTACATGCGTACTTTTTTTCTCGCTATTCGAAACCAAGCCGCGTTAAAGAGAGAAAGAGAGAGAGAGAGAGAGAGAGAGAGAGAGAGAGAGAGAGAGAGAGAGAGAGAGAGAGAGAGAGAGAGAGAGAGAGAGAGAGAGAGAGAGAGAGAGAGAGAGAGAGAGAGAGAGAGAGAGAGAGAGAGAGAGAGAGAGAGAGAGAGAGATGTTTGGCGAATTACAAAACCAGCGAGGCACAAGCTTTTTTGTAATTCATTGCATTTCACAAGCGGCTGAATTCGAACCACTCCGATGCTCTTGTGTTGACAAAGAGTGAGAGGAGTGAGAAAAAAAAGGGAGGGAGAGAGAGTGAGTGGGTGAGATACATAGTATATATGTGTATATGTATATATATGTATATGTGCTTCACGCTCGTATGCAAACACATCGACGAGAATATTCGACGAGGTACAAAGCGCTGCTCGAATTCGCGCTACTTGCCGATTTTCAAGCAAGAATCGGCGACCAATTGGCGATTTGCATATCCGAATATCAGTTCCTATACGAATTGGCACGTTTGTGGCAAACCCACGAACACGGAATTAGTTTCAAGCCGCGCAGCCGCACAAATACGTAAGTATTTGTATCAGCCAACCGCAAGATATTGAAGCGTGGGATAACGAGACCCAATTCGAAGGACGTCGCCGCAACAGGATGCGGAAAGGAGGTCTAATCGTAGCTTGTTAGATGGACGACATTTTCCGCTAATACCTTTAATTCAACTCGATGATTGGATAGAATCGAATTAATATTCCCATTACTGTCTCTTTATTTACTAAATCATTATGAAAGTGATCAATTCGAGATAACATTCTATTTAATATAGATTTAACAAACAAGAGAAACAATATTCTACATTTATTATCTATATTCTGTATTTTGACAGTTACAAAAATAATCGTTAAAAAAATGTTTTGCGAGCATTTTTTATAATCTACAGTGTCATCGAAATACAAAACTCATATTACCACTGCATTTAGTCAAAATATTTTGGTTGGGATAGTGACGGAACATTGATCGGACTATTGGATATTTAACATTTGCTTTTGCACGCACGGATATAAAATTGTATGTGCATTTGTCTACGGATATATAGGTTGGAGGATAAACTGGTAATTCGAGAAACGCAACGAATTAGCACAACAAATGTCATAAAAGCAATATTCGATTGAGCGCGGATGTATGGTCGGTCAGAATCATCCGCTACATAACGCTATAATGAAGCAAAGCGCTGCTGGCGCCGCGCAATTAGTTTAATTATACACACATACGTATGTACCGTGCACCGTGCATATCAGGGCTGAAAATTCTTCTGCTGTGCGCCGTTCGGCGGACGGCATATAGGACGGATAAACGTATGCCGATATAACATCATGAATATTATATCGGTAAGCAACGTTCAGCACGTGATAAGTCGGCTTCAAATACGTTTCATCGAATTCCAGCTGCGGATTTTGCGCAATTCAATTTTCACAAATCTCTCGACTCGTTGTTAAGCCACTATTGTTGTCATTATCGCGTCGTGACTTCGATCGTCTGTTGTCGCATCGGCCCGTGTCCACCAGTGTAATTAGAGCGGCGTAACAGGCTCGGCATTTCTCCTTCTTTTTTCTTCTCGCTTTTATCAAGTGGTTGACCCGCCGACCTCGATCGTGGGGGCGGACAAAGGGACCAGGGATGATATTTTTTTTATATCCCGCTCGTTTTTCACGCCCGCCCCGTAATATCGCCCGTCAACTTTACCAAACTTGCCCCAAACTGCGATATCTCTCCGCCCTCTCTCCACCCCGCCGTCGCTTTTGCTAGGCTTCTGCTATCCCACTGCTATCCCGGTCGTCCCTTTTTTTCTATTCCCATTTTCCCGCCACCTATATGGCAGACGCTTTTTTTTTATCACGCATGCCAGCAATTTATTTGGCTGATCGTTCTTCCGAGAGTTGGCCATAAAAATCGTTACACCGACCAATTGTGTTCATCGAACACGTTTTGTTCGTTCGATCGCACGCGTGACGAGACTCCCGGATAATATCAAGCAGGGAAAATGACGGCAAGTAAGAGAAATCGTCCTCTCTTTTTTTTCATCCCTCCCCCCCCTCCCCGATCTCTCGCTCCTCTCATTCTTTTTGCGCCGAAAGAGTACCGACGACGGCGTTTTTCATAAATGCCAACGCGCTTTTCCCGAACGGCCCGCTTTATTACGACTGAGAAAAGACGGGATTATTGGACGTTTATCGCCGCGCTACTTTAGTTTTATTGAACGTGGAAAAGCTTCGTCTTTACCTCGGTTTGCTCACTACGGACATTTATTACGAGCTTTATTACTGGATACGCCGGAGGAATTTCCCGTCGAAATGCAACGACATTTACTACGTTTTACATCCAAGCAATGATTCCCTAAAATAGCGCTAATATATTACACGAGAGAGCCGTGTAACGTAGATAGAAATGCGACATGGGAATTGCCGCGACACGTAATCGCCGCATTCTGTAATTATTCATAATACTAAAATCGCAAACAATTAGCCTCCTGTAATACTAATTGGATAAAGATGTAAAACCACTCTTCTTCTCGTTTCTCAACAATTTGTATCCCGTAAATTGCTGAAAACTTTACTGGCTGGTACCGCCGCGCCGTTCGCGAAGGAGAAAGAAAAAGAGAGAAAGATTTACACTTGCAACAAGAGAATAAATATTCCAACGAGGAGAGCCGGCGTCGTCTTTTATGGAGTTCCGCTTTCGATGTTATCCCATGAAAATACTTCGAGCTTCGCCGACGGCTTTTCCACCCGCCGCAACAATGGCGCGACATTTCGTACGAACCGCGAAAACAAAGGGACGACGGTTTCTTGCTCACGCTCCGTCTGTTTTCTCGTTACGATGTTCCGGGAATTCGCTTAACTTTCGACGCGGGCTTGACTTGTTCCCGGTGAGAGGCGACATAGTCCGCGCGCGCAGTCGCAGTTCCATTACGCTCGTGGTGCAACAGTTTTACGTCCGGAAGTAACAACTTCTTCTTCTTCCTTCTCCTTTTCTTCTGGATATGCCGTAAATAAAACGGTGGCGCGTAAAGAGCAATGTGGGAATAATGATTCGCGGCGGGAATGCGCCATATATTCCCGACCCCGAGCGCGAAATCGCATAATTATTGCACGCGTGTTTATTAGTCAAGAGTTTCGTTTCTAATCCGATTATTAAACCGGTTAGAACAAGTCGGTTGAACTTAATGCGACTGGGAAGAGAACTCCGAATGTACTTTACCAGAGAATCATTTCTACGGCAATCGCGAAGCAACAGATGCAACTCGGTCACGTTAATCGAAAATAAAATTGCGACGAGAGATCTGTATGACTCGACTAAAATCGAACAGTTATACGAAATGTAATTGCGCTCTATTAATTTTTGCATAGCTTGGAGATTCTCTGTGGAATCGTTATACCTATATTAAATTACTATTTGTATTGCATAATGCTAACTTGTTTATACAAATTGAATCCCAGGTTGTGATTATGCGCAATGAGAAACAAATATTAATTTATTAATTGCCTTGGATTGCTGAATAGCAATTGCCAAGCGAAATTATAAGATGTTATTTTAATTTCATATTATTATTTCCATCCGCTACATTTTTTATTTATATATCTCATCTCTCTTTTACCAGTATATTTTTATTTTATATTTAATAAGAGAATACTTATAAAAAATATCATTTTACATTCTTATAGAAAAGTGCTTTTTAGAAGAGCACTGAGATACACGATATGTAATTGCCTCTTACATCCTCTAGCAATTAAATCATATAGCATTTACAAGACAGGATTTCTTTGAAAAGCATGATGATCGTCCACGAACATACTTCAATTGTAGATTTTCGTATTTCGATTTATATGTCGTGTCGATATCTGATTTCTCATTTCTCATTTCAGAGCAATTGCCAGCAGCTTCAGTGACTCGGCGTTTCACACATGCAAAAACCGTGTGGGATAAACCGACGCGACGAAGGAAAAATTCTCCTCTCACGCGCTTCGCTTCCGTTTACGTTACCTTCCTTTTGGCGTTTTATCGTGTCACACACGTGTCACGTGCGCCAATTATCGGCGAGGAAATCAGCACCCCTGCGCTCGTTATCCAGGCGCGGGGTGTCGCATACGAATAAAAATTCCACTCGGACACTCCCTTATTTTCACACTGTCATCACTACAGTTAATTCGGCCCGCCGCGCCGTATCGAGTCCCGAAATTTAAAGAACCGCTCAGCGAGAATGTGGATCTATATGATCGAGGATAGAACCGTGAAGAAAAACTTCCGGAAGAATTTTCCGCACATGTAAATTCACTCGCGAGCGAGGTGAGATATTTTTTTGCGTGCGCAAGCTTTCATTACGATTCAAATAGATAATAAATTATCTGCTTGAGTAGCAGAATTAATATCGCTTAATATTTCGTCGTTATGTAAAATCCTATCCGCTTTCAAGGATATCTCGTCTTAATAATTTCACGCGTTAACTTCGGAGAAAGTAAATTTCGGAAGCAACGCGAGAGTTCACGCAAAAAAGTACCACTGCCGTTCCAATTACGTGTCCGCCCGTCGAAATCGCATCAGCACAAAATTCAGCACACACGAGATGAATCCTCACTGATCACGGGGTGCAACATCAAGAGCGTCTCTCCAGCACACTCGGCTGAACGAAGATCGTCGCTCGATCAAGGCGACAAAACTGGGCAAAACTTGAACGAGATATGCTTCTTATCGAGGTCGAGAAGTCCTCGATAAGATATTTGCAGTGCTCGATCGAGCTTTATTCATGTCACACGATCCGATTATCGTTCCCGTATCGAGGTCACTCAGAAATCCTTGTTCAACGTAATTAACAAATTGTGTACCACGAAGCACATTAAAAAAAAAGAGGACACTCCGGAACGCGTAAGCGAGAAACGGAAGGGTGACGAATCCTTGCTTTCGCTATGGCAGAAACGGTCTCTATGTACGCGGCGATGAGATCACCGGCGGCGGCGGAACAAGTGGAAAAGGATCGATCATTCGGGCGATCGGACGACACGCTCGGCAAGTGGAAAGAGTCAACGCCGATGTCCGGCCGTCGTTGTGGCGCGCGGCGAGCCACTGACTGCCTCCACCAATTCCACGCCTTTTCCCTATCCACCCCCACTCGTTGTACACCACCACCTACACCTACATCCCTACCACTTGGGCCAGGTCACCCCCCTTTCCTCAACGCACCCTTTCCTCAACGACTGCCGGCGCAAACGCCACAACCCCTGCTCATCCCCCTTCGCGCGGAGGATTCGAGGCCACTGTTTCGGTCGTTCTCCCGGCTCGCCCGTGTTGCAGTTTCGCTCCTCCTTTTGCCGAGGACCGAACCTACGGGCTCTTTTCCCACTTTTGATGGCTTTACCAGACTTCTTCTCTCGACCCTCAGTCGTAATTTAGACCCTAATCTCGAAGAAGCCCTCTCTTGAGATTGCGCGCGTTTTATTAATTAGTTATCAAGGAGTTACAAGCTAATTAATAATTACTCTAAAGTAAATGTCTACCCTTATAAATTCATATCTGTACAGAGCATTTCAAATAAATTGTATGCTGATATCAAAACTCAGCTTATCGATTATACGAGCTCGTTAACTGAATTTGTCATTATAATATAGATATGCAATAGTGACACGAAATATAATTGTACAGATAAAGTTAAATTTGCGCTTCTCATAATAAATTTCAGGAACTTTGTGTCCACCGCTTATTACATCTTTAACTCTACCTATCCGGTCATCGCTTTTCAAGAAAAACGTGAGTAATAGCTTCGTTATAGCATTTCCGGCTGCAATCGCGAATTACGTTATCTACATAACCCGCTCGAGCTTAACAAAAACATATTAAAACGTATTAAATCGTAATATTATGCGAATCATGCCGGGGATTCTGCTACGCTGGTATTATCTCTCCTTGCCGATACGTCGCCGAAAGAAAAAGAGAAAGAGAGTATGCAGGAGTGTGTGAGTATATGAGGTATGTGTGCACCTCTGGATTTATTTCATATTAAACTATGAGCACACTATTATTTCACGCGCCGTCGGACGACGATGGTAATCCCGCGACAAATTATCGCCGGATTCCGGCTCGCACCGGAATTCCGCCTTTTCTTCCGTGCTTCTGCCATTCTGTCATGCCGCGCCGCCTCGCTTCCGTGACGGGAAAACCGTCCTGTTAATATTGCGCCGGTAACTATATCTCGCAAGGAAAACTTCATTGCGGCGACGACGTATATCGACGAAATTGCGCGGCCGTCCCCGGGTGTCCCGTAAATAGAGCGCGTCGCGAATCACGATCGGCCGTTCGATCGCCCTGGTGACATTAATTTCGAAAATATTGGCATAAATATGAGATAGGTGATTATTAAAGTATCAGGCTCGTTTTATGCAAAGCAATATGGGGGAATGATGGGCCAACAATACGAGCTAAATTCAAGATATTATATATATTAGAAACAAATTTTATTCATAAATGTAATGACTACATAATTATTCCCTCATATTGCTGAAATAGGTAAGATACGTTTGGGCGACGAATAGCAATAATCTTGTTTTTGTTCAGGTATTTGAGAGAATAAGAAGCCAAAAGAAATTCGACTTCTCTCGACTTTCAAATAATTTTCAGCGCTTTGTATTTTATCAGATCCTCGAAAGACAGTTGATGTAGCATTTAATGTCGAAACTCGAAACTCCTGAGAGAGACATGATGTTCAATTAAACCTCGATACCCGAGAAACTTATTTCAATCTTTAGAAGTCGCTCGCCGTTCGCCAAACATCTGCACCGCCCGATATCCCGTGCACGCGATTCACGGTAAAAACAACGCCAAGCTGGCGAGGAATATGGATGTTCACGTTGAAGCGCGGGCAAGCTCAATCTACCGGACGACCTCTTTTTCTACCTGGCGATTCGCAAAAAGAATAAAAAAAAAAGAGGGTCAGGTCACCTTAAAAAAGCAGCACGTCGATGTGCACAGGCGAAAAACGACCTGCGAGGGGAAAATCCGACTCGTGCAATCTCGAGGACGTAAACGGGCTTGTCGGCGACAGCCATCGGAACCCGCCCTCCCGTCGATACACGACGACGACGCCCGACCGACTCCCCGGTGGTGTAAATTACGTTCGAGAGCAGTGTTCTCGCCGCGACTAGAGAGATTTAGGGGGCAAGACAAGAAAAACAAACAAACTGGTAAAGAAATATCAATTTCTTTTAATTATTCTCGCGAGCGAAGCCTTAAAAAGAAACTTGATAAACATGTGAGAGAGAAAAATTTCAATGCACGGGCGATTGAACCGGAAATCGAACTCGAGTCTTTCAACTCGCTTCCCGGGCAATTGCCGGAGTCTGAATGGTTTAGTGGTAAGAGTATTTCTCCGAATCCAGAAAGTACATCCGAAATACGTGCCGTGATAAAAGAATTTTTTTATATTATTGTGTGATTTCTAAAACGTTTAATTAATTACTTTGTTAACTGCATTTTAGGTTCTTATTATCGTGGGTAATAATAAAATCAGCATTTATAAAATAAAATGCTTTTTTAAAAACGGTAAAAGAAAGGTAGCAGACGAATCTGTTATTTTGCTTTGGTGAGGCTCTGAACTGCTCATCTCGCGATCGATTACGGAAGAACTCGATTAGCCATGCTAAATACATTCTTCCGGCAACATCGTAGCAACTTTTCCGGTCGCAGTTTGAGTTGCTCCTTAGTAGCAAAGTTTTCGTTATCGTCTTGGTAGTTATCTCAAAAGTATACATGGCAAAAGAACTTCTAGTTACTTTTCTCGGTTAAATTCGACGTAAACGTCGACAGTTAAAAGATGAATTGATAAATAATGAAAAATAATAAATATTCATAATATGATTCCAATAAAATAGATAATAAATGATAATTTGTAAATTATTCAATATAAAAGCGTGTTTTTACATGCACATATATCGTTTTCATTATCATCAAACATTTTATTTGTAAAAATAATTCTATCGATTAATTTTATTTGCAGCGTTTAATATGTTTTGATTTTTGTGAAACTAACTTTTAATTCGTAAATAAAATAAATTTCTTTTTACGATCCATAGTTTTGTAGCATTATTTTACTTTTTCCCAACATCGAATTTATTTATATTTTTATCAATTTGTTAATAACATCAGAGATCAACAAATCTCACTTTATTTTTGATTCTCTAGGGATATACAAGATATTAAGTTAAACAAAAAAATACAAGAGCCATGCACTTGTATTTTGCTGTATTCCATCATTTACTCTATCCCTCTACACATATGTATTATAAAATAACCATTAAACCTTTTACATTCCCTGCAGTAATCATTTTACGTAGGTCGTAACACAAGATCGCGCTTCTTACTACGGTGAGAAATCGATTCAACTCACGAAAGTTTCGTTAATATTAACAGTAAAGAACTAAAATTACAACACAATACTAATATGGCATAAAGGCACATAACAGAATAATTGCGAGCAAGTACCTTCATTCCTTTTATTTTTTCTGACATCTGCGGCGTAAAACCCCGCGCGGCGTAAATACCGGAGTTATCCTATCCTTAAAGATATACTTTTAAAAAAATATTCGAATCTTCAAAATTTCATTTTTACGTTTATTTGCCTTATTCAATATATCGATCAGAAACAATCTTCAATTTCGACATGAAAGATATTGAATACATCGATAAAATATATAGCAGAAACATGATTAGCTGTTCGTTATACCATATGATACATAGATCTTATTAACTCATTCAATTTCTTCAAGTATTTCTTTTTGTGACAGTTTGAAAAAATTGAAATGCTGCTTTCTATGTTATATTTTGCCGAGGAAAAATGGCAGTGGCGACGCGAAAGAAGGCAACGGGAATAGCAAATGATGAATAAATAGATAGCAGAATCGCGATACAGAATAATGGTGGACTCAATCCATCGTTTGTTATCTCCCACTTATATGCGCATAAAGTAGCGAAATGCACGCGGGCTGGTGGAGGGCATCGGTAAAGCGCATACGCGTACTGAGTATAAACTCCGAGCTTCCGCCAAGCGGATTATTACAAAGCCCGCGTATAACGACGTCGTCGGGCCAGAGAGGAAGAGAGAGAGAGAGAGAGAGAGAGAGAGAGGAGAGAGAGAGAGAGAGAGAGAGAGAGAGAGAGAGAGAGAGAGAGAGAGAGAGAGAGAGAGAGAGAGAGAGAGAGAGAGAGAGAGAGAGAGAGAGAGAGAGAGAGAGAGAGAGAGAGAGAGAGAGAGAGAGAGAGAGAGAGAGAGAGAGAGAGAGAGAGAGAGAGAGAGAGAGAGAGAGAAAGAGAGAGAGCGCGAGAGCGAGAGAAAGAGAAAAGAGGAGAGAAGAGAAAGAGAAAGAGCGTTCCATTATGTATTATTTATTGTTAATATAATTAGAGTGGCTCTCTCTCCCTGCGATGTTTAGCGGTATCATTAAAGATTCCATGAGAGGGCTACGCGGCACTCGCGCGCCGAAGACGTACGCCGCGAGTTCTATGCGGGAAGGAACGCGAGAATGATGAATTTAATATCAACGAGTCCACATCCGGGAATGGGGGATTATTTCACGCGTTTATTTGGCACTTAAATGCAGAAAGCAACGTTGGAGTGCATGTGCACACACGCTGAACGCATGACCGAAACGAGAAGCTATTACCGTCGCGACACAGTGCCAGCGCCCGGTCCAGCACGCGGGTCGCGGAGTGATGCCGTAACGAAGTAACATAATAGCTATTCGAGTTCGCAGTGCGCGATGCTTGTATTATCGTCATACATCGCATTACTATTTAGGGTATGTACACCCAAACGTTGCTACAAATACCCACGCAGTCATTATACGAATCGTAATGCGTTACGACTGAATTAATAAAAAATGCGTGAATGGTGCTCTTCATATTATAGGAGAAGAGACAGAGACAATAATTACGTGAATCCATCTAATAATTAGCAACATTAATATAACGATTAGCAAGATTAATAAACGGCGAGAGCATATAGCCGTAACAATATTCATTAAAATAATTAATATAACGACAGGCATATACTAAGGCATAATCGGGATATTCATATAAATTCATATAAATATTCATATAAACTGTCAATAAAATGTACATTATATGTTTGCAATTATTATATCATAATAATCATATTTTTACTTTAATAAGTTTATTTAATAGATGTCTTCAATAAGTGCTAAGTAATGTAATTATCTCTCGTCAGAATAAAAACAGATATCCAATTACATGTGTAAAAAGCGTAAATATCTGTAAAACCAATTTTTACATTTGTCCAATCGATTTTTCTTTTTTATGGTTACATTAGAAAATAATAGCGCATGATAAAAATGCTACGATAGATAATGATAGATAGATAAAGTTATAATGACCGGTTTGATTGTCAAATGCACTTACGTTGATTATTGAGAATTCCATTAATACGAGTACATTTACACAATGGATTTCGCGGAATCATAGCATTACTACTGTTCATTGCACAAATATCTGCAATATCACTGTCAATATCATTATGATATTAATGTCATAAATATTTTATTCTTTTCATATATTTACTACTTATACAGGGTGCGTACGAAATCGTAGGTCAAGTGAGATTATAGAATAATTTTTTTTCATATGTATACCAAACTCTGCATAAATTGATAGTTAAGCAAGATAGTAGAAGTAATAGAAGACAAATCACGATATTGTCGATGTCTACAAACAAACACGAAATAATAGTCTATAGCATCCGTTAGTCGAGACATAGTCAAATGCACGTGTACTTGATAGATTTTTAAAATCGATTATTTCGAAAATAAAGTCTCGTACGAAAAAAAATTATCCTACAATTTCGACTTATTTTGGCACGAGGAATCATATTGTTCTCGCATATACTACGATTTCGCACGCACCCTGTATTAACTTACGATAATGTGTAATTACGCTATCAGTCAATATTTCTTATACATGCTCGCAATTATCGATTGCATTTAAACAATTATTTGTATTGTTATCGCGAGTACGATTACTATTAACGAATCGCAATTAATAATCTAGATGTAAATATTTTGGACACTCGGTATACTAGCACGGTTCCATAGTTCACCGCATATAAAGTACCGGGGACAAAGTGCTTGGCATAAATATATCAAGAGAAACAGGATATTTGCAAAATTATATGTTGTTAAAAGTTCGATTAATTTAAATATCGGTATCCGCGATAATATTAATCTTATAATACTGATATTAATTGATGTCAGTAATATTAGCTGTAGTTAATATTGCTGCGAATGAATCGATAAGCGAAAGATACGTAAATACTTGTATTTTTTTTCCTAAACAATATAATGTCAATTTGACGTCAATATCAAATATTTACATGTTCTTCATTCGCAATTCAATGTTTGCAATTTGTTTATTCGCAGAATAAATAACAATTCAATAAAATAACGAATAAAGAGATAAATAATTTTTCATTTGCATCTTAACCAGTTCTACTTGACTGAAATTCTTATTTTTAAATAGAGAATAAAGGATGTCAAAAATAAGAAATGCGCTTTTTGTAGTTTTCTTGTCATATATTTCCTTTCCATTTAATGTCACTTTTACTAATTTTTACTAATTTTTTTCCATAATCGAGATTTCTGTATTCGGGACGTAACCCCCATAAATACAGAATAGTGTATCGATAGAAAATTTGATAATTATAATTGCTCTAGTATTAGTTGCATTGATGAAATGGTATATATATCAAATTGTATTTTATTATTTATTATATGTGCATATCATTTAATTGTTTCAATTTTTAATCTCAAAGAATATTTTCTCGTTTATTTCAATTTTTCACCTCAAAGAACAGTTTCTTGTAAATTCACAAGTAGCCGTCAGGTTTTCGAATCGGTAATAATTTCGTTGAATAAATCAGTATATCAGTAAGAATCAATGATTATTTCATTTATTCTCGATGCGTGAATGGTGCTCTTCATATTATAGGAGAAGAGACAGAGATAATAATCTTGTATCATGTTCTTCCGTTTTATATCTTATTAATTATGGCCAGTGGACGTACAATGTGAAACCTGTGGTAATCATACATATATGCAAGACGTAACTTTGAAGCTCTTTATATTTCGGGAAAGGCTTTCATATCTGTGGAATAAAATATATTCAACTCTTATATGTATTCAATCATATAATCATATTCAACTGTTATTCAAATTCTGAATCATATATTATAACTTTTTACTTTCAAGCTTTCTGTTCGCAGGCACTCTGCTGTCTAATATTACTGATTGAAACAGTTTACTACTAATCAGATTACTTTCAGCAAAATCTCACTGAATTCAGTGTTGAATTTATAGTTCCTGCTATATTCTGCTTCTCAATGGTAATACATTGATTATGTTTAAGAGCGATGACAATTGGTTATTTATCATATTTATCTCGAGAAAAATTGCGCGCAGCTTTCTCTGAAAATCTTCAACAACGTTTCTCAAATTTTATAAAAATACAGATAACGTACAGATGCCGTGATTGGTTTATAACGCTTCCGCTTTTCTACCTGTTAGTGGATATTACTCCTTTATTAATACATTATACGTATTTCATAATATATTGGAAATAGAAGTAACGATTGTACAATTAGCCCTTCTAAAAAGCGTACAAATTATTTTAAAATTGTACATTATCGCGACAAAAAAATGTGATTTGTTGCTACTATTGATAAGATTTAATCATTGCTGCATAATATTATGTTATCAATAAATTTTGCAGCATACTCATGTTGGCATTGATTAAAAATAATAGGTTTGCCGGAGACAAATGCCCAAGAAAAAGTGCTTTAAAAAAAAACAAATAACGTATGCTTTCTGCGTTTCTATCACTAGTTTTTTACGAAGCATATCGCCAATAAAATGGAGATGCATGTCAATTAATGAACTTTGTCGTGATGTATAACGTATTATTTACTGACACACGTGAAGTGCGTGCGTTCAGAAAAGTATTGGCACCGTGAAGCGATTCATAATTCAAGAGAATAGTAGGTAAAGCGATCCAAATTTTACAAAATTACAAAAATTTCAAATTCTATTCTTTACTAATCATTTTTAATCTGTTCAAAATCCTGAAAATTTCATTACATCGTTCTTCATCGGTCTTCCTTTAATAATATCTAATTTCGTTAACAAATTCATATTTATTTTATAATTTCTCGAAGAAAAAAGTTGTAAAAAGAAGAGATTAAATATAATTTTAGTTAATGTTCAACGTTCTTAGTTCTTTTGAAAGAGTAGTAATATGCATTGTATTTGGGTCAATTAATTCGACATTAATTAAATTGCATGGCTTTACAATATAGAATTTATGCACGTATATACCCGCAGTTTTGTAATGTTCAATAGTCATTCAGTCTTATTTCTCGCAAATATTTGACCATAGCTAAAAAGCTACTTTTACAAAACTGTTATTAATTTTCATGTAATGTGTGAAATATGTACGTCACGTATGAAATTTGTATGATACAAAAATTTTTAATTAAAGAAATTTTCTACTTTTCTGTAATTGATACAATCAGAAGCATCCATCGTGGATGCTTCATTCTTTTAACATTTACAATTTACAGTAATGCGATTGTGCTATCAATCCAATATTTCTTACATGTGTACAATTACAAATTGCATTTTATTTCCACAACCGTGACGTTATTGTGAATAAAATAATAGAAGCGTTATTAGTCAGCAAATCACAATTACTGAATGATATGACATTAGAGAGAAGAATCGATACAATGTGCTGGGTACAAAGCAATTGGTATACATATATTAAGAAAAGAGCGCATTCATAAAATCGAGTACATCATTGAAGATCCAATTGATATAAAATATAAACAAATTAAGAAAAATAAGCGCATTCTCAAAATCGAGTGCGTCATTGAAGATTCGATTGATATAATATGATAAAATATAAATAAATTTAAAAAAAATAAATGCATGTACAAAATCGTATAGGTCATTAAAGACTTGATTGACATAAAATAAATCAAAGAAAGTGACTATACTTTCATAACAAATACCTGATTATAAATTCAATTGACGTACTGTATTTCGAATAATTTCATGTATGACGGTCGGTCGTCAAGTCAACAATCGAATTTATAGTATATCTAACGTCACAGTTCTTTAATATATTCTGCCGGACGGAAATGGCTGGTAAGCATGTTAGCATAGATCTTAAATAAATGAACATTCTTTCTTGTCATTCTTACGTCATTGGTAAACGTCGTTGATATACATACGTATAAATATGTAATAGAATTTCGTAAATTCTCTGGCAGGATGACATTAGATAAATTTCTTCTTCATGATAAAGTGAGTTTATAAAAGAAGCAAAACCGGCACTCTCTCTTTCACCGAATAACTTTTGCCCCCAGTAAATAAGATATAAATTGCATATTACAAATCCGCATTTGAATTTTCAGATTGGATTAATTTCTACTAATCGCATCGTCGTATATTTTATTTTACTATGCAAGCCTTGCTATATGAAAAACCGGTTATCATATATATATAAATCATAAGTTCTATAATATATTTTAAATAGAACAGAAGAGAGCGTAGTTAATGTATGAACATATTACCGCAGATTGATTTATGGAAATATTGCGTGATTAATTATTCATACGAGTTTGATCTTCACAGGATAAGTTGCTAATTATATATCTCTCATTAAAAATTAAAAGTTTATGACTAAAACATTTGTTTAATCACAGACCTTTTATCGGTTCAGTCATTACCTCGCAATTATTACGTATTATTCATTTTGTAAAATATCTGATTTGCTCATAAAATGAACTTCTGTTTTCACTTAAAGATGTATGTCGCTATAGCTATATGTAGTATAATTTTGTTTTCTTGATTAAACAGTGTAGAGCTAATCTAAGAAATTATTCATAAACAACATGGTATCATTGGGACAGAAAAAGCGTAAAAATCGTAATTTTGTCCCATTTTTGTACTTGACATTGTTTAAATAAATCATTAAAAAATTGAAAAAAAATATAAACAGAAAATCTTAAAAAACCGTAATTGCAATTCTCGATGTCATAGAAGTGTACCATAAAAATTTCATTCATTTTTACCGTACATGAGCAGAGATACATATTATGATATTTACATGGGAAGTATATCTATATTATATACAATTTCTGTAACTTTTAAAGCAAATATCTCAGAAACGGGTCGGACAATCGATCGCAAATTTAACACAGGTTTTTGGGATATATAAGTGCACAATCTCTGTAAATTTCAGCTTTATCCCTTTATTTTGACATAAGCAACATACATCTTTAATGCAATAGAAAGTACAAAATTACAAAAGTACAAAAAGTACAGTCAATAGAGTATAATTACGGATAGAAAAATATGTACTATTGACAGGCAATTATTTTTTTCTCTTTTTATTCAACTTATACATTATTCTCATGGTAAAACTTAGTCAAAGACTTAATTGCTGCATTACCTTTAATAATAAAACGTAACACAAATTGATACAGTAAATTATAGAAAAGTACTAACTTCTCTTAATTATTAAATATATCTTAATATATTACATTTATAAATATAGGTACTGATTGTATGCATTTTTCCGAAAAATGATTTATGTACAGATTATTAGTTTTATTAAAACATAATCAGAGGAGTAATTAAAAATGTGACATATTAACGAGGATGATTAAGAGGATGCAAATCAATGATATGGTTCAACGATATGATCATATATCAACCACACGTTTCTCACAATTTAGAGTTAGACAATATTGTACAACTCCATAAATGTCTTTAGTGTGGCGGTCTGTTCTTCATAAAATTTTCTTGATAATAAATCTTCTTCTGCTCCACATAAACATATTCTACAGAAACTACTATATAAAATCTTCTAAAAATACATAATACTGCTAACATAGCTTAAAGGCAAAAATTTGAAAAGTGATGAATATACATCGCTTAACGCGTTTCATTGGGTCTCGTTCTACATTACATAAGGTGCATATATTATATCGTTACAATTTTAGTCGAATAATATTTAGTTCGCGTAAGATGTTTTAAAAGCGGAAAAATAAAATGGCTACATCGATATTAGAAAGCATACCGTAATATATTGTATCAAAACAAGCACAAGTTTTAGCATTTCACAAGTGTATTAAAAGTATAAGTAGACCAAAATTAATCTCAATTCAAAATATTTCTTTCTCGAATATGAGACATTCATCCAAGAATTTTTCTTATCGTAGGAAGTAATTTTCAAACTTGTCTGTCTCATTGATGTTTAGTGTCTGCTGCAATTTTAAATCTCGGTGGTAAATCTTTTCCATTTCTGTTAAATTTTTATCTTGAAAGTCAAGAAGAAAACAGATAAAGCTAGATCGGGAAAACAAGAAGGAGAGGGCGGGAAAGACTATAGTCATGTTCTTTGTCACAAACTGTTAGATGGTCTCTGCATTATGACAACGCGCAAACCGCTCTCTGTTCACCAGGTTTTGACAAAAAAGTAGCATGGCTGTGGTTTCCTACTCCCCTGTCATCTCGATCTGGCTGTGTGTAACTTTCTCTTCTTTCCTAAGATGAAAATACAACTAAAAGAGAAAATATTTGTTGATATTGTCGAGATTCAAACAAAATAGCAGGAGATACAGCATTGAAAAAAAAAGAAGTTTGGAAATTGCTTCCAGCAATAGGAAAACTTAGATTATTTTATAAAGTCAAAATAAAATTAATTATAGTAATTAAATACTTTAGTCCAATTGGTCGTTGGACAAAGAGAATTTTGCCTGATCATGCTCGGTTCGCCGATCATATTCGAATTTTCGTTAAATCGTTTAGCACGTCTCTCAAATCGAGAGGCATCTACTGTTTGTCAATTGTGTTGATCTATCGGCTAATGTTTAGAAACGCCGATGCCTCGCTTGATTTAACTAGTTAGAAAAATAAATAAATAAAAACTTTATAGCAATTTGTATGAAAATTAAATTTTATCGATATAATTACTTCAAATAATCTTAATAAATCAGCTTAATGATCGTTCATATTATGATGCAGTATAAAAACCGTCTAATTATAATTTTATTAAAATAAAATTAAATAAGTAGATAAACAACTAAAAACTCTTGATGATGAAATTAACATGTAAAGTAAAAGGTGGACTTGGAAAGTACTACAGTTATCAGTGCGTAGGTTAACATGATAACAATCTTCAATTACAAATAAGGTACATAATTATAAATCATGATTTAAAATGACTGTCCTTTAAATGCAATATTGTCTCAATTGTAGGTAATGACTACCTCTGCTTATAAATCGTATTACTTTTCGATGTTTTATTTTTTTTACCAGGTTCAATGTTCATTTTCGCATTCTCTGAACTGCCTGGACTTTACTTCTTTTTGTTATTGTTAAAAATTCTGACTGTCATTGTTTTGACCATATTACAAAATGTAATCATTAGTCAAATTTTACTTGGATTTTCTTGCTGAAAATTACACTATTTTTAAACCACTAAACTTGGAAGTGCTTATCTATTGCTCACTGGAGAACGTGAGATTATTTTGATTTAACTGTTACCACATCTTTGATGGTGGCTTAAAGCAGAGCCTAAACATTCGATTTATAATTATGTATCTTATTAGTAATTAAAGATTGTTATAGCGTTAACTTATAATATGATAACCAACGTTAACATATTAACTGCGTTGTACTCTCAAGGCCCACCTTTTACTTTACTTGTTAAAATTAAATAATTATAGTGCAATAATTCAAACTTAAACAGCAATTTACAATTTTCAAAAAAAAAAAACTTTAGTCGCAGAAATATACATCTTAAGTTACAGATAAAGTAAATGTCATTTTTTCATTATTCCACTGAGTGTCGTTTTTAATAAATTATCATGCTAATTGGAATTAAGATTGTATTGTTGCGGTTGATTGTAATTAACACGTCTGTCATCGTATTATACAGGGTGATTCAAAGCACCCGGGCCAGCCGTTTTTCTCAAAAATGTGACGGCACAGGAAGTAACGAGAAAGAATTCGAATTTTCGTTACTAATGAACACCTAAAGTAATTAGTTGGTAATGGTTTTATTTTTCGAGACAAACCGTAAGTAGGTGTAACTGGGACCAGTTTTGAAATTTCTTGTAAATTATTGCAGGCGTCCACATATTCAAACGTTTTTCTCGAAATCTGTAAGAGATAATTGAATTGAGTTTTAATAGAAGTTGTTTCTTTCCCAAAGTTCTATCCAACGATACCCTACTCGATCCATGTTTCTATTTGAAATTTCAAAACTGATCCCAGTTACACTTACTTCTGGTTTGTCCCAAAAAATAGAACCATCACCAATGATTACTTTGCACGCCCATTAGTAATGAAAATTTTTTCTAACTTACTGTAACGTCATATTTTTGAGAAAATAACTAGCGTATGGGTGCCCTCTGAATTACCCTGTATAATGTCACGTGTATCGAGGTCATGAGGTCACGTTATAGGAAAAACTCTTATATGCCAAATCAAGTGCAAAGTACAAGGTAGCTCACGATATAAATACAATGAAAACGCGTTCTAGATGACTGTGCGTGCTAGACGATTCCGCACATTCGGTTCCGATCGTCATATGCGGCAGCTCTGCAATATAAAAAAACGAATAGTAGTTAAACGGATATTTTGTTGTATAACAAAAGTAGCGATTTATATAAGATCGACGCAGTACAATTGTCCATCATGGATCTCTTACATGACATATCTTGTTACTGGACGAAACAGCTCGGTAAGTACCGTTGACATTATTGTTTAGCAAAAGCTCACCAAATTATATTAATAATTACAGTGCAACCATTCGAACTTTAGTAACAATTTACAATTCTTGAGAAAAATCTCACTCCCGAAGAAGACGTTCCGAAAAAATTTCGCATTAATATTATCAATTGTCAAACTTGTCATATAATTACAAAAAAAAACTGATATTTTATGATTAAAATTTTCAAATTTGCAGGATTCTAAAGTAAATGTAAAATAGAATGTATGAAACAGATATAATATAATAGTTTCAGCGATAAATGTGAAGAATGCATGGAACAATAACATTGTAAATTAAAAAATAATCTTGCAAAATATAATCCACACATTTACCAATTCGAACATTACTGTAGTGTCAATTCAATTATATTTTATATACGTTGAAAAACCTTAAGTATTGATCAAAATGCAACGTCTTTTCTTAATCAATTTCTTTTTATTGCAATAACAATATTTCTGTTTTGCTTTATTTAATAAAATGTATTTCAAATACTGATGTGTGTGTGTGTGTGTGTGTGTGTGTGTGTGTGTGTGTGTGTGTGTGTGTGTGTGTGTGTGTGTGTGTGTGTGTGTCCAAATATATTTCTATATACTAATTTGATTTTCAGATCCACGAGTAGCCGATCTACCGCTAGTCAGTTCTTCCTATCAAATACCACTTATAGTATTTGGATATTTGTACTTCGTGCTTGGCTGTGGGCCTCGGTTCATGAAGAACAGGCCGCCATACTCATTAACGACGTTCATGAAGTTGTACAATATCGGCCAAATATTAGCAAATGTGTGGTTAATATATGACATTATTGACGCTGGTTTATTCTCAACCCATTTATTTGTGTGTCCTAAATTTGATTATTCCTACAATTATACTCCAATGAGGGTAATAATTTTTTAATAAGCCATTTTTTGGGAAAATGTATGCCATCAGCAGGTATCTATTTATAAGTATAATACTGAGAAAAAAGTATTTCTCTATAATTCTCCGTATCAATTTATATTACATTTTTGTCAAAGTAATGCAGTAATCTTTAACTAAATTTTGTCGGGAGAACAAAGAATGAATTAGACAAAAAAAAAGAAAAGTTCTGTTAATAGCATATATTTTCATCTAAGTTTTATGTAAGCATTGTAAGCTTAAAGTATCAAATATTTACATATGTCAATGTAGTTAATAATGCTATAAATCGCTCACATACTGTTATTCAGAGAATTTGTTTCATAAAATAATACACCGCAAATTGATAATGTCTGAATTTTATTGCAGTTAACTAGGTGCGCATGGTATTTCTTTCTTTTAAAAATATTTGACTACGTCGAGACGATCGTATTTGTATTAAGGAAAAAGGATAATCAGATATCCGCTTTACATTTGTATCATCATGTGTCTACCTTACTTTTGTCATGGGCAGGTATAAGATTTTACGCCGTTGCTCCCATGGTACTGACGTGTGTAATTAACTGCTATATACACGCGATCATGTACACATATTACTTCCTAGCGGCCTGGGGACCGAACGTTCAAAAGGCTGTTGCACCTCTGAAACGATGGATAACTATAGCGCAAATGGTAAATTGTCCGAACTTTCCTCTACATTTTTCATATCGCGTAATTCCTTTTCTCTTTAAATTGTTTCATATGTTCGATCTAATAATTCTCGACATTCAAAAATATTTTTTTTATTAATTCGATCGTTGATTAATTCGTATCGTCATATATACTATTAAGTTTAAATATGCATCATGTAAATCGCATCACACAAATACCTGTCGAGGATATTAAAATTAAATGATAAATTAACTGAATCGCTTTATTTCCAGATACAATTCGTCGTGTTAATCTTGTACGCATCGCAAAAATTCGTGCTAAAAGATTGCGAAATCGTAAATAATTATGTTATCACGTTATTCGTTGGAAATGTAGTAATAAATTTCTTCATGTTCCATAATTTCTATCAGAAGACATACAAGGAAGTTAAAAAAACTCAGTAGATTGTAAAATATAAATTGCAAGAGTACTTCTATACAACAAAATATCCGATAAAATTATTGATATCAATGTCTCTCTATTATAAGTTGTTTTCTTACTCTTCTACATATCACACTGTTCAACAAAAAATAATTTTTTTCGAGTACAAGCCAAAGATAAACGGTTCCGTAGTTTTTTAAATAATATAATTAAAAAATACTTTAGAGATCAGTAATGGCCAATATAAAGTCACAAGTTTAATAAAACAGATCGAATATATTAATACTAGTTTTTTAAATTTAAATCATAATCCTTACAACCTTTTAAGAGCTGAAAATCTTAACAATATACTTAATTTTGATTGCAATGAAACTTCTCCAACACGTCATACATTAGAGTTATAATATATAAAACATAAAAATAATCCTTGTTGCAATTTTAAGCACAAATTTTTCAAATATGTAATGTGAATAATGTGATAGAGATTTGATAAATGCACAGAATCGTATTCGGCTTCTAATAAAAAATTACAGGAAACGATTACCTACGTTCTTGTAATTTTTTTTAACAGTGTTATTTATTATAGTTCTAATAGCACATAGGCAAAACAAAAATATTGTTTAAATAATTTTCGACCGACAAAATCAAATATTGTAATGCTTTCTCTTTTTCACTCAAACGCAATCACGTGAGAAAGCAGCACAAAAAAGAAATTCACTGTATATATAGACATCCAGTTCATTTACAATAGAACCACGCATATTTAATCGTACGTGCCTGTGTGTGAAAATTTTGCCTGATCATGCTCAATTCGCCGATCATATTCGAATTTTCGTTAAATCGTTTAGCACGTCTCTCGAATCGAAGGACGTCTATTGTTCGTCAATGTGTTGACTTGCCAGTTAATGTTTAGAAATACCTACAGCTTGCTCGATTTAACTGTCTTATCTTAATATTTCGCAAATGTAATATTTCGTTTCTAGATAGATAATATTTAATTTCTACACTCGACCGTCTTGACCCTAGAATCTGATCTCAAATTTCGTTTTGACTGTCATAACCAGCTTCAAACTGTAATACTGAAAAACCATAAACTTATTTACTGATCGTTATAATTGTAAAATAGCAATAAATAAACATAAATCATAATAGAAATAAAAGAAAATTGTTACTCAATACTTTTGACCCCTCCAAAAAACAAACAAAAACAAACAAAAAATACTCATCTCGGATAAAAATTTTGACATCGAAAAACACAAGATCTGCTCCCGAAACGTGTGTCCGTCACCGCACGCGCGAGAGCACCAATGCAAGTCTTTATTTGTCGGGTCCGCCTCGTAAATAGAAAAAGACAGCAATATCAGTCCATTCTTTGCACTCGATCAAAGAACGAATCATTCACTGTGCACACCTGATCCACTGTTTCCATTTTACTTTACACGCAGAAAATTTTTCTCGAAGATACAAGTATACACAAACAAAGTAAATACCATACTAATCTTGCACGGCTAGGATATAGTCATAATATGCAAAAGATTTCAAAAAAGTATAGGAAATTTAGAGAGCAAAGAATAAAACTATACGCAGAAGTAAATATTTCCATCAAGTATGGGACTTTTTCGAGAGCGCGATATTCTTACACAGCACTAACCTCCAAGGAACGTTCTACGTCATAAGGACATTCAAAGGGCGTTTGGAAGTTAGTGCTATGTGAATTTTTGTAACATATAATCTTCTTAAAAATAACTTCAATTATACTGCGTTCGGCAATGCAAATCCGAGGCGTCGAATGTGCTTTTAACCTCGAAAATCGTTCGGCAATTCACATCTCGGTTCTCAGATTGGTTGAGGATCACGTGATTCAAGCTCTCTCTGCTAGCTCGCATCTAAGGGTCCGTTCCGTTTCACGCATATGCGCGCATTTTCTATAGTAAACGTTACGTATGCTATAGATAAATGCGCGCATATGCGTGAAACGGAACGGACCCTATGATTTGCAATGCCGAACGCAGCAAATATTGGATGAGACTTTTCTTACTTCATACTTATCGCTGGTATCGCTATACATTGTGCTTCTCTCTTCACACTTCACATACACGAGATTGACGATCGTGCGCAGTTCGCGTGTCCGCGGTTACTATCGCATTTCTATGAAGAACATAGACTATTGCCATGATACGCAACGAATATTTCTATACAGTTCACAGTAGGTACCACCCTAGATTATATTTTTTCTTATACTGTCTTAAGAAACAACGCGCAATTCAACGTCGAATATACACATATTAGTATGGGACTTTTTTTACTTTTCTCTCTCATATTTCCTTGTTAGTATGGCAAATTTATTTACCTTTAGGTTACAAGATGTATCTGATCAAACTATTACTTTTCTATTGTCATATATTAATTTCCGGTTGAATACGCGTATATCCTACCGGTGCGATGCAAATCTAGTAAATTTTATTATGAGTATTCTACATTATTCGAGAAAAATTTTCTGCGTGTACTCGCGCTTATCGTTATTCGCGTTTTGCGACCGTCTCAATAACTCGATCTCTCGTCGTGCCATCAAAAGCTCTCGTTCCATCACTTCTTTTTCTTTTCGAAGTTCTATTTCCCGTAAAAAATATTTGGGATCGTTCGAAGTTTGCATTTGGCACGCTCGTGTTCTCAAAATTCTCGATTCGTCTTCCTCCTCTTTCTCCTGCTACTCGCAGGATCCATTCGTCTGTCGGATCTTTATCCATAATTCTCACTATCAGTTCGATTTTTATATTTGCCGTTGATAGGCTCATCTCTCGCAATATTTCTTTTAACTTATTGACTGTAAAATTCGTTCACAGTTTTTTTCATGTTCGTCCCCTATTATCCGTCACTTGTTACTTCTCGCCCGAAAATCGCAACCCATTACAACCCAACTTGTCGAAATAACTCGCTCTCGTGCGAACTAATTCGTAGTCTTTCGTCGCGGATATTTTGTTCGCAGTAACTTTTATCGTTATCGTTCATTATCCTTCATAGCGCCAACTCACGTCAATTCCGACTGAACCCCCAAAATTATAGAAATACTTAAATAGCAATAATAATGTTCCGGTAAAATTTTAAGTATACGTAATAAAAAAAATAAAATATATACAAAAGAAGAAGATTAATACTGGCCGACGGACGGAGAACTCTGCCTGGCCCTGCTCGGTCCGATCATATTCGAGTTTTCACTAAATTATTTACGTCTCTCAAATCGAGAGGCAGCTACTGATCTGTCGGCTAATGTTTAGAAATGCCGATGCCTCGCTTGATTAAACTAGTTAGAAAAAAAAATAATAAAAACTTCACAGCAATTTGTATAAAAATTAAATATTGTCGATATCGATACTTAAAATAATCTTAATAAATCAGCTTAATGATCGTTCATATTATGATCCAGTATAAAAACCGTCTAATTATAATTTTATTAAAATAAAAATAAATAAGTAGATAAACAACTAAGAACTCTTGATGATGAAATTAACATGTAAAGTAAAAGGTGGACTTGGAAAGTGCTACACAGTTATCAGTGCGTAGGTTAACATGATAACAATCTTCAATTACTAATAAAATACATAATTATAAATCATGATTTAAAATGACTATCCTTTAAATGCAATATTGTCTCAATTGTAATGACTACCTCTGCTTATAAATTGTATTACTTTTCGATGTTTTTTTTACCAGGTTCAATGTTTATTGTCGCATTCTCTGAACTGCCTGGATGGACTTTACTTCTTTTTGTTATTGTTAAAAATTCTGACTGTCATTGTTTTGACCATATTACAAATTGTGATCATTAGTCAAATTTTACTTGGATTTTCTTGCTCGAAATTACACTATTTTTAGACCACTAAACTTGGAAGTGCTTATCTATTGCTCACCGGAGAACGTGAGATTATTTTGATTTAACTGTTACCACATCGCCGATGGTGGCTTAAAGCAGAACCTAAACATTCGATTTATAATTATGTATCTTATTAGTAATTAAAGATTGTTATAGCGTTAACTTATAACATGATAACCAACGTTAACATATAAACTGCGTTGTACTCTCAAGGCCCACCTTTTACTTCACTTGTTAAAATTGTAATTAACAATTCTGTCTATCATCGTATTATACAGGGTGATTCAAAGCACCCGGGCCAGCCGTTTTTCTCAAAAATGTGACGGTACAGGAAGTAACGAGAAAGAATTCGAATTTTCATTACTAATGAACACCTAAAGTAATTAGTTGGTAATGGTTTTATTTTTCGAGACAAACCGTAAGTAGGTGTAACTGGGACCAGTTTTGAAATTTCTTGTAAATTATTGCAGGCGTCCACATATTTAAACGTTTTTCTCGAAATCTGTAAGAGATAATTGAATTGAATTTTAATAGAAGTTGTTTCTTTCCCAAAGTTCTATCCAACGATACCCTACTCGATCCATGTTTCTATTTGAAATTTCAAAACTGATCCCAGTTACACTTACTTCTGGTTTGTCCCAAAAAATAGAACCATCACCAATGATTACTTTGCGCGCCCATTAGTAATGAAAAATTTTTTTCTAACTTACTGTAACGTCATATTTTTGAGAAAATAGCTGGGGTATGGGTGCCCTCTGGATTACCCTGTATAATCGTCACGTCTATCGTAGTCATGAAGTCACATTATAGCAAAAACTCTTAAATCAAGCTGCCAAATCAAGTGCAAAGTGCAAGGTAACTCACGATATAAATACGCGTTTTAGATGACTGTGCGTGTTAGACGATTTTGTACAATCGGTTCGTTAGGTGCGGCAGCTCTGCAATATAAGGAAACGAATAGTAGTTAAACGGATATTTTGTTGTATAACAAAAGTAGCGATTTATAAGATCGACAGTGTACAATTGTCCATCATGGATCTCTTACATGACATACCATATTACTGGACGAAACAGCTCGGTAAGTACCGTTGACATTATTGTTTAGCAAAAGCTCGCTAAATTATATTAATAATTATAGTGCAACCATTCGAACTTTAGTAACAATTTACAATTTCTTGAGAAAAATCTCACTCCTGAAGAAGACGTTGCGAAAAAAATTCGCATTAATATTATCAAATATCAAACTTGTCATATAATTACAAAAAAAAAACTGATATTTTATGATTAAAATTTTCAAATTTGCAGGATTCTAAAGTAAATGTAAAATAGAATGTATGAAATAGATGTAATATAACAGTTGCAGAGCGATAAATGTGAAGAATGCATGGAACAATAACATTGTAAATTAACGAATAATCTTGCAAAATATAATCCATTTACCAATTCGGACATTACTGTAGTGTCGATTCAATTATATTTTATATACGTTGAAAAACCTTAAGTATTGATAAAAATGCAACGTCTTTTCATATACAATTGCTTTTTATTGCAATAACAATATTTCTGTTTTGCTTCATTTAATAAAATGTATTTCAAATACTGATGTGTGTGTGTGTGTGTGTGTGTGTGTGTGTGTGTGTGTGTGTGTGTGTGTGTGTGTGTGTCCAAACATATTTCTATATACTAATTTGATTTTCAGATCCACGAGTAGCCGATCTACCGCTAGTCAGTTCTTCCTATCAAATACCACTTATAGTATTTGGATATTTGTACTTCGTGCTTGGCTGTGGGCCTCGGTTCATGAAGAACAGGCCGCCATACTCATTAATGACGTTCATGAAGTTGTACAATATCGGCCAAATATTAGCAAATGTGTGGTTAATATATGACATTATTGACGCTGGTTTATTCTCAACCAATTCATTACTCGTGTGTCCTAAATTTGATTATTCCTACAATTATATTCCAATGAGGGTAATAATTTTTAAATAAGCCATTTTTTGGGAAAATGTATGCCATCAGCAGGTATCTATTTATAAGTGTAATACTGAGAAAAAAGTACTTCTCTATAATTCTCCGTATCAATTTATATTACATTTTTGTCAAAGTAATGCAGTAATGAAATCTTTAACTAAATTTTGTCGGGAGAACAAAGAATGAATTGGACAAAAAAAGAAAAGTTCTGTTAATAGCATATATTTTCATCTAAGTTTTATGTAAGCATTGTAAGCTTAAAGTATCAAATATTTACATATGTCAATGTAGTTAATAATGCTATAAATCGCTCACATACTGTTATTCAGAATTTGTTTCATAAAATAATACACCGCAAATTGATAATGTCTGAATTTTATTGCAGTTAACTAGGTGCGCATGGTATTTCTTTCTTTTAAAAATATTTGACTACGTCGAGACGATCGTATTTGTATTAAGAAAAAAGGATAATCAGATATCCGCTCTACATTTGTATCATCATGTGTCTACCTTACTTTTTTCATGGGCATCTGTAAGATTTTACGCCGTTGCTCCAATAACCCTGGTGTTCGTAATTAACTGCTTCATACACACGATCATGTACACATATTACTTCCTAGCGACCTGGGGACCGAACGTTCAAAAGGCTGTCGCACCTCTGAAACGATGGATAACTATAGCGCAAATGGTAAATTGTCCGAACTTTCCTCTACTTGTTTCATATCGCGTAATTCCTTTTCTCTTTAAATTGTTTCATATGTTCGATCTAATAATTCTCGACATTCAAAAATATTTCTTTTGATTAATTCGATCGTTGATTAATTCGTTATATATACTATTAAGTTTAAATATGCATCATGTAAATCGCATCACACAAATATCCATCGAGGATATCAAAATTAAATGATAAATTAACTGAATCACTTTATTTCCAGATACAATTCGTCGTGTTTATCTTGTACGCATCGGAAAAATTAGTACTAGAAGATTGCGCTATCGTAAGCAATTATGTTCCCGTGTTATTCATTGTGAATGTAATAATAAATTTCTTCATGTTCCATAATTTCTATCAGAAGACATACAAAGAAGTTAAAAAAACTCAGTAGATTGTAAAATATAAATTGCAAGAGTACTTATATAGGGGAGACCGGGGCTAAAACGTCTACGGGGTAAATACGTCTAATCAAATATCTCGGAACCTGTATATTGTGCGAACTCGCTATTAACATTGTAAACGCTGCTTATAGTACCCATGTGACCAACGGAGTTTCGGCAGGTTACCTGCCGTGTTATGATTTTTACGAAGGCAAACGTGTTTTCAAAAGGTGAAAGTTACATTTTCTGCGCGTGGAAATCTTGTAATATCTGCAATAATATTTGCTCTCCAAATCTCGAGGTACGTGATTATAAAGAGTAATGGATGCTGAACACGAATCCAGTGTAGTTTTTTCATTATCGTTGATGTCTAATATTTCGTGGGCGATCAAACCTGAAACTTATGTTTGGGGCTAATCGGTCAGTAAGCAGTCCGGGTGCATTTCCAAGGCATTTTCGGGCTCACTGCATATGGAATATGGATGAGACGGGAATTACAACCGTTCAGACACCGAATAGAGTCATCGGACGTCGAGGAGTGAAACAAGTCGGGCGAGTGACTTCTGCGGAAAGAGGAACCCTCGTAACTATTTTTTAATAATGTTTCGCATAAAAATTTTAAATAAATTTTTATATTTTTCTCTTAAAAAACAATTATTGCATGTATCCTATTATTTTTAGGATTAGATGTACGTATATGTATTGAAAATGCAGTGCAGACTGTTATACCCCGGCATTTTTGAAATTTCAATTTTTCCACCGTTGTCGTTTTTGCTCTATACCGGTTAAACAAAGCGACGTAGACAAAAATTTCCTATATAAATTTTGTAGCTAAAGGTTCACTCTTTACAGTGGTATACCACATTTAACTACAATTATTTATTTTGTTGTTAAAAATCGGAACCGAAAAAAAACGGACTGTTTAGCCCCGGTCTCCCCTACAACAAAATATCCGATAAAATTATTGATATCAATGTCTCTCTATTATAAGTTGTTTTCTTACTCTTCTACATATCACACTGTTTAGAAGAATTGTTTGTTATTTGTACTGTATAACTATTAGTTTTATTGTGTCTAGAATAAATTTCAGAAGTAAATGTCTCATTTTTTATGTTTGCTCTGCCATAAATAAGAAAATCCCCAGCCAATACTTGACTTAAGAAATTTTTATCTTGCTCTGTCAATAGCAAATCTGAAATATTTTTATCTAAATATACTCAACGAATTTTTTTTCTTTATAAAGAATAATTTTATTCTTTAAAATAGTCACGCCGTAAAGTATAGATAAATTATTAATAATTTCTTGGCCTATATTCTTGGATGCGTGTGATAAACTCGTTATTATTCCATTATAATTTTCAAATGGAAATGCTGAAGTAGCCCATAAAGGACCCCAACGTTTAACACAAATACCAAGATGCAACAACTAATGCTCATTATATGTAAGTTGTCTATCATTATAAAGATCTGGAATTTGCTTCACAAATATTTTTAACATAAATTCTGCATCTTCAATATTAAGTAACGTTATATCGCGCTTTAGTAAAATAAATATAGACATAACAAGCAAAAGCCAATGTTGAAAATATTGTGTAGGCAAATAATTCTTTAAGGTAGGAACGGAATAATATAGAAGCCAATTGTAATATTCTGAAGCTTTATAAAAGTGTATTAAATTAAGACTTCTTGGTAATCGATTAAATGTATCTGGAGGTTTAATTTGTAGTAAATAATTATATTATCCATTTCATTTAAATATTTTTTTATATTCCAAGGTCCATCTTTTTGCAACCATGTATTTAAAATCTGTTTTACAGTTCCAAGTAACACAGAATGCATATATTCTGGAATTACACAAGTTCCAAGATCTAGAAACGGAAGTACAGAAATAATAGTCGGTCCTTTTACACCTTTAACATTGGCAACATTTTCTCTAAATGCTATTTGGCTTTGTTTAATCATTCTTTCATTAGTTCTCAATGTACAGCCATTTTCTACAAAAGGATAGATACGAATAGTTTTTTTTGCCTTCAATTCTCAAACATTTTTGTGTTTTAATTTCACAAATATTACAACCGTACTGCCCATTAAAATTGTATGTATTTAGTATTTGTGCTCTTGCAGGCGCATCAGCTATTATTAATGGTACAACAATTTTTGTATTATAAACCAATTTTGTTTGAGGATGAAGCCAATTTATTCCATCTTGGAAACATTTATGTAATTTCAAACAAAAAGGATGTAAAAAAGTATTCATTACTGGTTTTTGATTATCGTATCATAATCCATCTATAATAATGAATTGTTCTGTCAGATATTGAGGTAATTCCATTATTTGAAACATTAGAGGCCAACAATTACTTTTTGACAAAGATAAGCCGTCAGCTCGGCCGTCAGTATTTAATATTAATGTGAGATCATATTCTCCTCTACTTTGTCGAAAGTTAACCTTTTTGTATTCGGATCCATCTGTTATATCAGAAATTTTAAATCCGTTATTTAAGTCATTTTTCTGAAATGTTTTTAATATTTTAGCTAAATTCTTATATTCAAAAAGACACTTAATGTGTTCCATTATATCAATTTAAAAAAAAAGAATTTTCGCTTATTGAACACAATTTGCACACTTCTGACGCAGTATTTACACCTTTATATAACATACATTTTTTACAATAGAAATGTTTAATAACAATAAAAGGAGGAACAATATTTTTAACATAAGAAAATAATTTATGTAAAGTTTTTGGCATCAAATTTGGCTGGGGAAGCATATTATTTATGACTATTAGCATGACTATTATCCTGTAAGTTAGATTTTGTCATCCTAAGAAGAACGTGATAATAAGGATCGAGAAGGAGAGATGGATGGGAGAGGAATCAAATTGGGAGAAGGTGAAGGAATTGTTTTCGGAAGGGTTAAAAGTGAAGGTGGAGGTGAAAGAGGTAAGCGTGATAGGTCAGAGAGGAGACTGGGTGACGAATAGTTACTGAAAAAACGCCTTTCCAGCCCCGGAAGGGGAGCGAAATAAAGAATAATTGAAAAACCTTGGCGAGGATATACAGGCGAGTGGTCCAGCCATTAAATATGTATAGAGATGTCTACTATCACTACTACTTTTACTACTTACGATAAAGCATATGTGCACTTGTCAGCTTAAACTGATACATATATCCTCGTTTAACATTCTACGAAATACATTACCTGATTTGATCGCAATCGGTAATATGCACGACGTTAGATAGTTTTAGAGTTAGACTATATTGGTAAACTCTCGACCGACAAACGTAACGTATGTCGGTTGCACATATGACAGTTAATGTCAAACTTGGTGAATCAAGAGAGTGATATCTTCGGTTTATGAAAAGTAAGTCAGTATCACTTAGCTAATAATGTAATACGGATACTGATAACTCTAAAATGCGGAGAAATTTCAACCTATTTTAACTCGATTTCTATATACTTCTGTATTCTAATACTTAAAATGAATAAACATTCAAGAAAAAGCCATATCAAGTTAACCAACGTCAACATAAAATAATCCGCATTCTTACCAATTCATAAGAAATAAATAAACATCCTAGGAACAGGGTAAAACAATTAACTAATTAATTCCTTAATAATGGAAAAAACGCGAAAGCAAGATAATCTTTTAATAATATGAAAAACATAATCAAATGCGAATTTTGCAAATCCAAAAATTTACTTTGTTATCAAAAAGCGTAACATTTTCGACATTAAAAACGTTTATGTTGGTAATTTTTACATCAAATCTTATTATTTAGTCATTTTAGTATTAATTAATTTGTGTAATTATTCAAAATTTCAATAATCAAAAAAAGTTTTATTTTAATAATAAAACGTTCTTTAAGTTTACGATTCATTTAATTACATTTTTTACTTTCTACATAAAATGTACAGATTTGCAACGCATGTCGCGCACTGCACATATTCAATATCGCTAATTGCTTAATTAAATTACATATATAAAACAATCCATTAATCGTATTCTGCGTTAATTGTTTTTTACCGGAAAGAACTGATGTGTTTACAAGTCATTACTATTGAAAGTCCCCATTTTATTAATATTTTGTATTGCGCGTGTATCTCAATTTACAGTAATACTTGCTTGTTACACTTTCATTTTATTTCGAAATTTTATCTGACTCCTTTGGACATCTATTGTTCTTTATAAAGTACATACTTCAAATATATTCATACATCTACATAAAAGCATGACGCAACAGGTACAAAGTTTCAATTTCTACTAATTATAAGTGACAAAATAACAGATTCATCGGTCACAGAAAGGAATATAACGGCAAATGTTTGGTTTTTTATATGTATATTGTAACAAATAAGCTCCCCTTCTCAATACAAACTGAGACGAAAAGCATATCAATTGCTTTTGAAAATCCCACATTATTGATCAAAAAATTCACATATTAATGTTAAGTTAACAATTTGTCCGATGGTCGAAAAATAACATGCTTATCGAATATTACACTTATCTATTCTATGCTTTAGTACTCTTTTTTTCAAATCGATAAAGTAGTTACTAATCGATCTGCTATTATATATAAAAATTTATATTAAAATAAATTATTTGTATATCTCTTACAAGGCACAGATTATGGTTTTTTCACAGCTTCTAGATCGTGACGAATAGTCATAATAAGAAATCTTTGAATGGATTAAAGATATAACTATAAAATTGCGTGAAATCCTGTTGTGGGTCTTGCAAATAATTCAAAAACGGTCGTATTTATGCTGAAAAAGAAGAATAGACAAATTTCGGTGCTGCAATTTATCACGTATTCAATTCGTTTACATATAATCAAAAATATAATGCAGATAGTATAGATTGTTAATTTATTCATTTAACGTTATATAAATGTAATTTTCAAAATTTTAATTCTTATTATTCAATTTTATAAAATTATTATCTTACGCTATATAATTAACTATACTTTTTACAAGATAGCAGTCGGAATTTTGACGGATTTTTTAAATTTCTCATTGTTAGAAATTAATAATTGCTTACGATATTATTATTTTCATTAAATTTAAAAACAAATGGTTGTGAGTGAACAACTGATAGCATTAATGGATAAAAATTCAATTCAGACGAATATTTGCATGTGTTGCTTCCTATAAAAATAACTTTGAAGATCACTTGTACAAATATAGACGATAAATTTATTTAAGCATAATAGCAATCTTATTATTTTGCAATAGATTGCTTATATTTATATATATTTTTCATAAAAATATTGTTATATATATCATATTCATTACAAATGGTATGTATTATAAATTATAATACTGTCTTAACAAAATATTTTTTACCTTTGAATATTCAAAATAATAAGAATAAATAACATGCTGTAAATAAACAAATAAATAGTAGCACTTTATTAAAAGTTGACTCAATCTTTTTTCGCGTTATTAAGTGTCGTTTACAGAACAAAGATGCATGACGCACATATATCAGTACACGTAAAATATAGAAATACAGGACATTTAACATATAATAAAAAGAAGATCTCTGTTATTGATATATCAAGCAATATATTAAGCACAGGATTATAATTTTCTGAAATCATGAGATATTAAATATTAACCAATAAAAACTCGTACCTCATTGATTCAACGATAAGTATATATACGCAACAAGATGCATAACTTTGTATTCAAATCATTCTTAGCGTAACTGAATGACTTTGTAGAATTGAAATCAATTTCAGGTGTTAGCTCGAGAATATACAATTGGTATTAAATATAAATTAATTAATAACTATTAGAGCCCTTTCACACAAAATGGCATAGCTGCATATGCATAGCATAGGATTGCCTGCACCGTTGAGCATCTAGCATAAGTCTAATCAAGACTTTTAGGACATTGGTCCAGACGGTCTTATGCTATACATATGCAACTATGTCATTTTGTATGAGAGGGTCCTTAATCATTTATATCTAATTTCACGCAGTGTATGTATGTAAAATACTAAATATATATTTAAAAATATATAAAATTTTACATAGGTATTCCAATATTGTCTCAGATTAAAATTGTTAAAATTTTATTACTATTTTTAAATGTTTACTACGCAACATAAAAAGGTATCAATACTCTTAAGTAGATAATATATTTATCTTCACTCGATTTCTAGCACACATTTCTATTAGTAAATTCACAATACATTCTGTATATAAAAATATATTTAGTTTAATAATATTTTTCCATGTCTAAAATCATAATCATTGTTTATCAATAATAAAATTTTGCCATATCGCTAGAAATAAATCATTTATTTTAACATAACTCAATAAACTCAATAAGTCAATGTACAAAAATATATATATAATGTTTAAATACACATAACATTAAATACATAAATACATAAGAAATTTACAAAGTATTCGTAGCTTATAAACAATTTGTATTTTATGGTCTACAATATATGTGTATATATTCAATATTTACCATGTAAATATAAATAGAAAATATTAAAAATATTTATCTATTATTTTTATGATAAGTTAAATATCACTGTACAATATTTAAAGTCAAAATATATAATAATCTATGTTTGTTTAACAGATTATTATTACATGACAATCGTTTTCTATACTACATTTTTGAGATTTAACATTCCCTGTGTTCCGTAAAGCGCATATGCGCGCATTTTCTATGGTAAACGTTATGTATGCTATAAATAAATGCGCGCATATGCGCTTTACGGAACACAGGGATTATATCCTTCATATATGATATAATTATATATTTATCCTAAAAATCAAATTCTTTCAACAAATATTTATTAATTAATTATCAATTCGACAAAATATAGCGACTACAGAATAAATAATATTGAATAACAAAATTGTTTTCTTTAGATGATTTTTATATTTATCTAATATATTTAATAGATAATATTAATTATATATTTAAATGTGTACATATAATTAGTATTATCTGCTTAACCGTATAGTAAAATCGTTTCTCAATGTTATTTATTCTTCTGTTTAGATGTATAGCTTTTTTGATAAAAATCATAAAATAAGTACAGAAATACAAGTAAGTTTCCAATAAAGATAACTGCTACTCCTCGTTGTATTTCGCAGTTGGGATTCAAAGTCGGCAGTATTATAACTATTATCATCACAATAAATTGTACCTAATTTCACAAATAAGTATATTAAAAAACAAAATACTACAAATATGTATTGTACTATTTAAACAGGAATATTGAAGTAATTAAAATATATTTTAGATAAAAAATGTAATAACATCATGTAAGCGATTTAATTATAAAATATTATATTGATACTTGCCATCTGCAGCTTAGTTATAAATGGTTTGACGGGAGATATCAACCGTTGGAGATCTGGACTCCATCCAGCGATGAAATAGTATATGTACATGATTACATGCACGGCACAATTAAACAATGAAATAAATGTCGCTCTTTCATCCAAAAGGTACTTCAAATAATACCAGAGAAATGTCAAATTAGATACATGATGGTACACGTGCAAACCAGAGACCTGGTTTTGTTTCTTTCTTAATACAAATATGCAGGTTTCGACGAAATCAAAAATTTTGAGAAAACCTATCCACCACACCATATCAAATAGCTGAAATGTAAATGTTATATATAAGATATACAAAGTATTACAATCATAAAAATAATAAACATCGCCCGTATCAATATGATAGCCAATAATAAAAGAATTAGAGATTATTGATTAATTATAAAATCAATGATGTCTTCGAAATTTAATATACGAGATCCAACTAAATTGTAAATACAGATTTTTATTTAAAATAATTGTTTCTTTGCGCTAATTAAAATCTGTCCTATGGCTATTAATATAATTTTTTAACGGGCATTTTCTGCTTCTCTTTAAAAATGATATAATTACAAATTAAAAATTAAATTCACACATCGCACTTAATAATACAACTATTTATATAAGCATTTTATACCTTATCAATAACTTTTACAATAATTATTATATTATAAAAACATACTTTAATCGTATTAAGAGGTAGTGCACGGCGTGTCACACAATAATTCATGTAGAAAATACCATTGTAGACAACTTCTGTAGACCAACCGGCAGATATATGCTCTTTTACGAACCATAAGTTTGCCAGAATTTGAATTACGTCATAAATTAATATAAAGGTTCTCAATTCATATGGCGGTCGATTTTTCATATAGCGAGGACCAGCGTAAAGAACAAAATACATATACATGAATATTGTTAGCATTAGTGGATACGGCGTGGCTATGAGTGGCCATTCGCGAGTGTATGGAACTGCAAAAATATAATTTTTGAAATAATATAACTATTTTCTACGCGATCTCTCTTTAATAAAACTTTTTGCGGTCAATACTTTCAAGTATACGATATTATAATGGTCGCTATTTTAGTAATATTGTACTCATGCAAACAACAACAAAAATTTCTATCTAAAGAAAACCAATTTGTCATGTTTAAATATTTGTATTTTACAAATATTCTATTTTTATTCCGATAGATAAAGAAATAACGTGACAGCGAAAATTTTTTAAACCTTTTCAGATTCTCTTAATTTTGGGAATTTAGTAATAAAGAAAATAAAATATATACAAAAGAAGAAGATTAATACTGGCCGACGGACGGAGAACTCTGCCTGGCCCTGCTCGGTCCGATCATATTCGAGTTTTCACTAAATTATTTACGTCTCTCAAATCGAGAGGCAGCTACTGATCTGTCGGCTAATGTTTAGAAATGCCGATGCCTCGCTTGATTAAACTAGTTAGAAAAAAAAATAATAAAAACTTCACAGCAATTTGTATAAAAATTAAATATTGTCGATATCGATACTTAAAATAATCTTAATAAATCAGCTTAATGATCGTTCATATTATGATCCAGTATAAAAACCGTCTAATTATAATTTTATTAAAATAAAAATAAATAAGTAGATAAACAACTAAGAACTCTTGATGATGAAATTAACATGTAAAGTAAAAGGTGGACTTGGAAAGTGCTACACAGTTATCAGTGCGTAGGTTAACATGATAACAATCTTCAATTACTAATAAAATACATAATTATAAATCATGATTTAAAATGACTATCCTTTAAATGCAATATTGTCTCAATTGTAATGACTACCTCTGCTTATAAATTGTATTACTTTTCGATGTTTTTTTTACCAGGTTCAATGTTTATTGTCGCATTCTCTGAACTGCCTGGATGGACTTTACTTCTTTTTGTTATTGTTAAAAATTCTGACTGTCATTGTTTTGACCATATTACAAATTGTGATCATTAGTCAAATTTTACTTGGATTTTCTTGCTCGAAATTACACTATTTTTAGACCACTAAACTTGGAAGTGCTTATCTATTGCTCACCGGAGAACGTGAGATTATTTTGATTTAACTGTTACCACATCGCCGATGGTGGCTTAAAGCAGAACCTAAACATTCGATTTATAATTATGTATCTTATTAGTAATTAAAGATTGTTATAGCGTTAACTTATAACATGATAACCAACGTTAACATATAAACTGCGTTGTACTCTCAAGGCCCACCTTTTACTTCACTTGTTAAAATTGTAATTAACAATTCTGTCTATCATCGTATTATACAGGGTGATTCAAAGCACCCGGGCCAGCCGTTTTTCTCAAAAATGTGACGGTACAGGAAGTAACGAGAAAGAATTCGAATTTTCATTACTAATGAACACCTAAAGTAATTAGTTGGTAATGGTTTTATTTTTCGAGACAAACCGTAAGTAGGTGTAACTGGGACCAGTTTTGAAATTTCTTGTAAATTATTGCAGGCGTCCACATATTTAAACGTTTTTCTCGAAATCTGTAAGAGATAATTGAATTGAATTTTAATAGAAGTTGTTTCTTTCCCAAAGTTCTATCCAACGATACCCTACTCGATCCATGTTTCTATTTGAAATTTCAAAACTGATCCCAGTTACACTTACTTCTGGTTTGTCCCAAAAAATAGAACCATCACCAATGATTACTTTGCGCGCCCATTAGTAATGAAAAATTTTTTTCTAACTTACTGTAACGTCATATTTTTGAGAAAATAGCTGGGGTATGGGTGCCCTCTGGATTACCCTGTATAATCGTCACGTCTATCGTAGTCATGAAGTCACATTATAGCAAAAACTCTTAAATCAAGCTGCCAAATCAAGTGCAAAGTGCAAGGTAACTCACGATATAAATACGCGTTTTAGATGACTGTGCGTGTTAGACGATTTTGTACAATCGGTTCGTTAGGTGCGAATAGCAGTTAGACGGATAGCAGTTAAACGGATATTTTGTTGTATAACAAAAGTAGCGATTTATAAGATCGACAGTGTACAATTGTCCATCATGGATCTCTTACATGACATACCATATTACTGGACGAAACAGCTCGGTAAGTACCGTTGACATTATTGTTTAGCAAAAGCTCGCCAAATTATATTAATAATTATAGTGCAACCATTCGAACTTTAGTAACAATTTACAATTTCTTGAGAAAAATATCACTCCTGAAGAAGACGTTGCGAAAAAAATTCGCATTAATATTATCAAATATCAAACTTGTCATATAATTACAAAAAAAAACTTTTATATTTTATGATTAAAATTTTCAAATTTGCAGGATTCTAAAGTAAATGTAAAATAGAATGTATGAAATAGATGTAATATAACGGTTTCAGAGCGATAAATGTGAAGAATGCATGGAACAATAACATTGTAAATTAACGAATAATCTTGCAAAATATAATCCATTTACCAATTCGGACATTACTGTAGTGTCGATTCAATTATATTTTATATACGTTGAAAAACCTTAAGTATTGATAAAAATGCAACGTCTTTTCATATACAATTGCTTTTTATTGCAATAACAATATTTCTGTTTTGCTTCATTTAATAAAATGTATTTCAAATACTGATGTGTGTGTGTGTGTGTGTGTGTGTGTGTGTGTGTGTGTGTGTGTGTGTGTGTGTGTGTGTCCAAACATATTTCTATATACTAATTTGATTTTCAGATCCACGAGTAGCCGATCTACCGCTAGTCAGTTCTTCCTATCAAATACCACTTATAGTATTTGGATATTTGTACTTCGTGCTTGGCTGTGGGCCTCGGTTCATGAAGAACAGGCCGCCATACTCATTAATGACGTTCATGAAGTTGTACAATATCGGCCAAATATTAGCAAATGTGTGGTTAATATATGACATTATTGACGCTGGTTTATTCTCAACCAATTCATTACTCGTGTGTCCTAAATTTGATTATTCCTACAATTATATTCCAATGAGGGTAATAATTTTTAAATAAGCCATTTTTTGGGAAAATGTATGCCATCAGCAGGTATCTATTTATAAGTGTAATACTGAGAAAAAAGTACTTCTCTATAATTCTCCGTATCAATTTATATTACATTTTTGTCAAAGTAATGCAGTAATGAAATCTTTAACTAAATTTTGTCGGGAGAACAAAGAATGAATTGGACAAAAAAAGAAAAGTTCTGTTAATAGCATATACTTTCATCTAAGTTTTATGTAAGCATTGTAAGCTTAAAGTATCAAATATTTACATATGTCAATGTAGTTAATAATGCTATAAATCGCTCACATAATGTTATTCAGAATTTGTTTCATAAAATAATACACCGCAAATTGATAATGTCTGAATTTTATTGCAGTTAACTAGGTGCGCATGGTATTTCTTTCTTTTAAAAATATTTGACTACGTCGAGACGATCGTATTTGTATTAAGAAAAAAGGATAATCAGATATCCGCTCTACATTTGTATCATCATGTGTCTACCTTACTTTTTTCATGGGCACATGTAAGATTTTACGCCGTTGCTCCCATATTACTGGTGTTCGTAATTAATTGCTTCATACACACGATCATGTACACATATTACTTCCTAGCGACCTGGGGACCGAACGTTCAAAAGGCTGTCGCACCTCTGAAACGATGGATAACTATAGCGCAAATGGTAAATTGTCCGAACTTTCCTCTACGTTTTTCATATCGCGTAATTCCTTTTCTCTTTAAATTGTTTCATATGTTCGATCTAATAATTCTCGACACTCAAAAATATTTCTTTTGATTAATTCGATCGTTGATTAATTCGTTATATATACTATTAAGTTTAAATATGCATCATGTAAATCGCATCACACAAATATCCATCGAGGATATCAAAATTAAATGATAAATTAACTGAATCGTTTTATTTCCAGATACAATTCGTCGTGTTTATCTTGTACGCATCGGGAAATTTGGTACTAAAAGATTGCGCTGTCGTAAGCAATTATGTTCCCGTGTTATTCGTTGGGAATGTAGTAATAAATTTCTTCATGTTCCATAATTTCTATCAGAAGACATACAAGGAAGTTAAAAAAAACTATTAGATAAAATTGTATATGAACATTTTTTCCCGGGGATTATGATTTAAATTTAAAAAACTAGTTTATATACAATTTTATCTAATTATATATAATAAGATGTAATTATGTATTCATTTATATGCAATTATATCAAAATATTTATAAATCCATATCAAATTATGCAACATTATATTACAATTCTTTTCTGAGTAAATAATTACATGTAATTATATCAAGATATGTATAACTCCATATCGAATTATACAATATTATATTAAAACTCTTTTTTGAGTAAATAATTATATGTAATTATATCAAAATATTTATAACTTTATATCGAATTATGCAAAGTTATATTAGAATTTTTTTTTTAGTTGAGACATCAAATTATATACAAATTTATATATAATTGCGCCAAAATAGATATAATTATATATATATATATATATATATATATATATATATTAATGTTTGATTGAAATAATAAATAATAAATACGCGTAAAAATACCATTTTTCTAGTATAGAGAGAGAGAACAATGTAATTTTATTTTCATATGCATGTGTGCGTACACATATATTTTATTGTTCACATAATAGAATTTATTAAATTTGGTGTGTTACAAATATAATCATCTACTTTTACAACTTTATTAATGGTTTTAATGTCCATTAATTTTAATATGAGATATTGATCATCTATTTCTACAGGCAATATATACTTTACTTGCTTCCATAATTCTTCATAATAGAATATTTTAGTATGAATAATTTTAAATCTCCGCAAAACAATGTACATAACATTATTAGCTTTTATAAAAAATCTTATCATGCCATATATTGCAGAATCTGAAGAATTGTTTGTTATTTGTACTGTATAACTATTAGTTTTATTGTGTCTAGAATAAATTTCAGAAGTAAATGTCTCATTTTTTATGTTTGCTCTGCCATAAATAAGAAAATCCCCAGCCAATACTTGAGTTAAGAAATTTTTATCTTGATCTGTCAATAGCAAATCTAAAATATTTTTATCTAAATATACTCAACGAATTTTTTTTCTTTATGAAGAATAATTTTATTCTTTAAAATAGTCACGCCGTAAAGTATAGATAAATTATTAATAATTTCTTGGCCTATATTCTTGGATGCGTGTGATAAACTCGCTATTATTCCATTATAATTTTCAAATGGAAATGATGAAGTAGCCCATAAAGGACCCCAACGTTTAACACAAATACCAAGATGCAATAACTAATGCACATTATATGTAAGTTATCTATCATTATAAAGATCTGGAATTTGCTTCACAAACATTTTTAACATAAATTTTGCATCTTCAATATTAAGTAACGTTATATCGCGCTTTAGTAAAATAAATACAGACATAACAAGCAAAAGCCAATGTTGAAAATATTGTGTAGGCAAATAATTCTTTAAGGTAGGAACGGAATAATATAGAAGCCAATTGTAATATTCTGAAGCTTTATAAATGTGTATTAAATTAAGACTTCTTGGTAATCGATTAAATGTATCTGGAGGTTTAATTTGTAGTAAATAATTATATTATCCATTTCATTTAAATATTTTTTTATATTCCAAGGTCCATCTTTTTGCAACCATGTATTTAAAATCTGTTTTACAGTTCCAAGTAACACAGAATGCATATATTCTGGAATTACACAAGTTCCAAGATCTAGAAACGAAAGTACAAAAATAATAGTCGGTCCTTTTACACCTTTAACATTGGCAACATTTTCTCTAAATGCTATTTGGCTTTGTTTAATCATTCTTTCATTAGTTCTCAATGTACAGCCATTCTACAAAAAGATAGATACGAATAGTTTTTTTGCCTCCAATTCTCAAACATTCTTGTGTTTTAATTTCACAAATATTACAACTGTACTGCCCATTAAAATTGTATGTATTTAGTATTTGTGCTCTTGCAGGCGCATCAGCTATTATTAATGGTACAACAATTTTTGTATTATAAACCAATTTTGTTTGAGGATGAAGCCAATTTATTCCATCTTGGAAACATTTATGTAATTTCAAACAAAAAGGATGTAAAAAAGTATTCATTACTGGTTTTTGATTATCGTACCATAATCCATCTATAATAATGAATTGTTCTGTCAGATATTGAGGTAATTCCATTATTTGAAACATTAGAGGCCAACAATTACTTTTTGACAAAGATAAGCCGTCAGCTCGGCCGTCAGTATTTAATATTAATGTGAGATCATATTCTTCTCTACTTTGTCGAAAGTTAACCTTTTTGTATTCGGATCCATCTGTTATATCAGAAATTTTAAATCCGTTATTTACTGAAAAAACGCCTTTCCAGCCCCGGAAGGGGAGCGAAATAAAGAATAATTGAAAAACCTTGGCGAGGATATACAGGCGAGTGGTCCAGCCATTAAATATATATAGAGATGTCTACTATCACTACTATTTTTACTACTTACGATAAAGCATATGTGCACTTGTCAGCTTAAACTGATACATATATCCTCGTTTAACATTCTACGAAATACATTACCTGATTTGATCGCAATCGGTAATATGCACGACGTTAGATAGTTTTAGAGTTAGACTATATTGGTAAACTCTCGACCGACAAACGTGACGTATGTCGGTTGCACATATGACAGTTAATGTCAAACTTGGTGAATCAAGAGAGTGATATCTTCGGTTTATGAAAAGTAAGTCAGTATCACTTCGCTAATAATGTAATACGGATACTGATAACTCTAAAATGCGGAGAAATTTCAACCTATTTTAACTCGATTTCTATATACTTCTGTATTCTAATACTTAAAATGAATAAACATTCAAGAAAAAGCCATATCAAGTTAACCAACGTCAACATAAAATAATCCGCATTCTTACCAATTCATAAGAAATAAATAAACATCCTAGGAACAGGGTAAAACAATTAACTAATTAATTCCTTAATAATGGAAAAAACGCGAAAGCAAGATAATCTTTTAATAATATGAAAAACATAATCAAATGCGAATTTTGCAAATCCAAAAATTTACTTTGTTATCAAAAAGCGTAACATTTTCGACATTAAAAACGTTTATGTTGGTAATTTTTACATCAATTAATTTGCGTAATTATTTAGTCATTTTAGTATTAATTAATTTGTGTAATTATTCAAAATTTCAATAATCAAAAAAAGTTTTATTTTAATAATAAAACGTTCTTTAAGTTTACGATTCATTTAATTACATTTTTTACTTTCTACATAAAATGTACAGATTTGCAACGCATGTCGCGCACTGCACATATTCAATATCGCTAATTGCTTAATTAAATTACATATATAAAACAATCCATTAATCGTATTCTGCGTTAATTGTTTTTTACCGGTAAGAACTGATGTGTTTACAAGTCATTACTATTGAAAGTCCCCATTTTATTAATATTTTGTATTGCGCGTGTATCTCAATTTACAGTAATACTTGCTTGTTACACTTTCATTTTATTTCGAAATTTTATCTGACTCCTTTGGACATCTATTGTTCTTTATAAAGTACATACTTCAAATATATTCATACATCTACATAAAAGCATGACGCAACAGGTAGAAAGTTTCAATTTCTACTAATTATAAGTGACAAAATAACAAATTCATCGATCACAGAAAGGAATATAACGGCAAATGTTTGGTTTTTTATATGTATATTGTAACAAATAAGCTCCCCTTCTCAATACAAACTGAGACGAAAAGCATATCAATTGCTTTTGAAAATCCCACATTATTGATAAAAAAAATTCACATATTAATGTTAAGTTAACAATTTGTCCGATGGTCGAAAAATAACATGCTTATCGAATATTACACTTATCTATTCTATGCTTTAGTACTCTTTTTTTCAAATCGATAAAGTAGTTACTAATCGATCTGCTATTATATATAAAAATTTATATTAAAATAAATTATTTGTATATCTCTTACAAGGCACAGATTATGGTTTTTTCACAGCTTCTAGATCGTGACGAATAGTCATAATGAGAAATCTTTGAATGGATTAAAGATATAACTATAAAATTGCGTGAAATCCTGTTGTGGGTCTTGCAAATAATTCAAAAACGGTCGTATTTATGCTGAAAAAGAAGAATAGACAAATTTCGGTGCTGCAATTTATCACGTATTCAATTCGTTTACTTATTATTCAATTTTATAAAATTATTATCTTACGCTATATAATTAACTATACTTTTTACAAGATAGCAGTCGGAATTTTGACGGATTTTTTAAATTTCTCATTGTTAGAAATTAATAATTGCTTACGATATTATTATTTTCATTAAATTTAAAAACAAATGGTTGTGAGTGAACAACTGATAGCATTAATGGATAAAAATTCAATTCAGACGAATATTTGCATGTGTTGCTTCCTATAAAAATAACTTTGAAGATCACTTGTACAAATATAGACGATAAATTTATTTAAGCATAATAGCAATCTTAGTATTTTGCAATAGATTTTGCTTATATTTATATATATTTTTCATAAAAATATTGTTATATATATCATATTCATTACAAATGGTATATATTATAAATTATAATACTGTCTTAACAAAATATTTTTTATCTTTGAATATTCAAAATAATAAGAATAAATAACATGCTGTAAATAAACAAATAAATAGTAGCACTTTATTAAAAGTTGACTCAATCTTTTTTCGCGTTATTAAGTGTCGTTTACAGAACAAAGATGCATGACGCACATATATCAGTACACGTAAAATATAGAAATACAGGACATTTAACATATAATAAAAAGAAGATCTCTGTTATTGATATATCAAGCAATATATTAAGCACAGGATTATAATTTTCTGAAATCATGAGATATTAAATATTAACCAATAAAAACTCGTACCTCATTGATTCAACGATAAGTATATATACGCAACAAGATGCATAACTTTGTATTCAAATCATTCTTAGCGTAACTGAATGACTTTGTAGAATTGAAATCAATTTCAGGTGTTAGCTCGAGAATATACAATTGGTATTAAATATAAATTAATTAATAACTATTAGAGCCCTTTCACACAAAATGGCATAGCTGCATATGCATAGCATAGGATTGCCTGCACCGTTGAGCATCTAGCATAAGTCTAATCAAGACTTTTAGGACATTGGTCCAGACGGTCTTATGCTATACATATGCAACTATGTCATTTTGTATGAGAGGGTCCTTAATCATTTATATCTAATTTCACGCAGTGTATGTATGTAAAATACTAAATATATATTTAAAAATATATAAAATTTTACATAGGTATTCCAATATTGTCTCAGATTAAAATTGTTAAAATTTTATTACTATTTTTAAATGTTTACTACGCAACATAAAAAGGTATCAATACTCTTAAGTAGATAATATATTTATCTTCACTCGATTTCTAGCACACATTTCTATTAGTAAATTCACAATACATTCTGTATATAAAAATATATTTAGTTTAATAATATTTTTCCATGTCTAAAATCATAATCATTGTTTATCAATAATAAAATTTTGCCATATCGCTAGAAATAAATCATTTATTTTAACATAACTCAATAAACTCAATAAGTCAATGTACAAAAATATATATATAATGTTTAAATACACATAACATTAAATACATAAATACATAAGAAATTTACAAAGTATTCGTAGCTTATAAACAATTTGTATTTTATGGTCTACAATATATGTGTATATATTCAATATTTACCATGTAAATATAAATAGAAAATATTAAAAATATTTATCTATTATTTTTATGATAAGTTAAATATCACTGTACAATATTTAAAGTCAAAATATATAATAATCTATGTTTGTTTAACAGATTATTATTACATGACAATCGTTTTCTATACTACATTTTTGAGATTTAACATTCCCTGTGTTCCGTAAAGCGCATATGCGCGCATTTTCTATGGTAAACGTTATGTATGCTATAAATAAATGCGCGCATATGCGCTTTACGGAACACAGGGATTATATCCTTCATATATGATATAATTATATATTTATCCTAAAAATCAAATTCTTTCAACAAATATTTATTAATTAATTATCAATTCGACAAAATATAGCGACTACAGAATAAATAATATTGAATAACAAAATTGTTTTCTTTAGATGATTTTTATATTTATCTAATATATTTAATAGATAATATTAATTATATATTTAAATGTGTACATATAATTAGTATTATCTGCTTAACCGTATAGTAAAATCGTTTCTCAATGTTATTTATTCTTCTGTTTAGATGTATAGCTTTTTTGATAAAAATCATAAAATAAGTACAGAAATACAAGTAAGTTTCCAATAAAGATAACTGCTACTCCTCGTTGTATTTCGCAGTTGGGATTCAAAGTCGGCAGTATTATAACTATTATCATCACAATAA